>NC_092880.1:13466637-13693091 GCF_028372415.1 Notamacropus eugenii
GAGAGGAAATTCACAGAGAATGGTCTCCTTTTCATAAGCCAGGATGTAAAGATAAAGGATGGTGTGAGAGGCATGAAGAAAGAAGAGAAGATTTGGATTAGTTGCTGTGGTGAGTGGATATAGACTCAGTTAGGAAAGGATATAGCCTCAAAGAGTGGAAAGATTGCCTTGCTGCATGAGGACCCAGATGAGAGTAAAAAAAATGTACTGGACCCAGACTGTATGAATATGCAATTTCATGTATTGCAGATGAAGTTAAACTCTGTTCAGTAATATTATTCTAACTCTATTCAGTTGTAGAGGAAGAGACAGATCAAGGAAGTAATAAAAGATTGAGTTTTGGAAAGGCACAATCAGCTTAAGGACAGGGAGCAAGAGATTTGAGAGTTGTGTAGAATTGAGCTGGTCAACAAAGGTATTTAGATCAGTAAGGGCAACTGTAACTAGAATAGGGCTAATAACCTAGTAAAGTACCAAAAGGTGGAGAAATGTGAAGTCATGGCAAAGATAAAGAATAAGTTTAAGACGAAGGCACAAAGTGAAATGAAACTATAGGAGGTTGTGATTGGATAACTCTTGATCATGGAAATGGCATACTTCCAGAATTTGCAGTGATCCTTCCACATTTCATCATCTCCCTTCCAACAAATACCTCACCTGAAAGCACAGAAAGCTGCCAAAGAAGATGTAAGGAGAATAGTGGAATTTCTCTCCCTGTCTAGGAGGAGTCATTAGAGCACAGACAGCAAGGAAGAAGGTTCATTACAACAGATATTAGGGTTTGCTAATGTGTGCCTTCACTCATCTAAAAGTGTCATCTGGAATACTAATTATGGCAGTCACATAATTTCTGTCCCTTCCTTTCCCTCTCCTTGACTCCACAGTCTAAATCTTTGGAGACATGGATTTAGAGTCCAAACTTGTGCTCCAAAGCTAAGGCTTTCCCATAAAAACCTCACAACATGTTATATTCTCCATGGATAATTCCAAGATATTGGATTTCAAGCAATTAGAATAAATTGCTGCTGTGTGATCCTGAAGATTATCGAAATAAAGATGAGTGACTTTTAGGAAGTACTAATGTTGAGTCCAAATCCAAATGAACCTGGGGAAACTTGTTGTAGGGCAAAGAACATTGAGTGGGAGTCAAGTCTTGAGTCATAATCCTAGACATTCCATTAATTAGTCATGTGCCCTTAATTGTGTCACTTTGGCTTCAGTTTCCTCATCTCCAAATAGGACTAGACTGGATCACAGAATCTCAGAGATAGGACCTCAGAGTTGCAATCCTTGCCTGAGGAGGAAGGTCTAAGTTAAACTGCATGTCATGTAGAATCTCTTCTCACTGATATTTTGTAATTATGTCACTTATTCTACCAATGATCAGGGAATAAAAGGTATCTCAGAACCAGCAACTTGATAGAAGACGAAACAAGGTACTTAGGTTTTAAACCAAGAAAAGAAAACCAATTAGTGCTGAGCACTAGAAGGGAAGAAAATTTAGGTTAAGTTAGACTGGAAATAAAAATGTGCAATCTATTCCAATCCATCTGGGTCTATATTATAGCTATTTTAGGACCACATTTCTGTACTTTATACATAATTCTCTGCTTTTCATCACTTTATAACATTTTTCCCATTAGTTGCCTAATAAATCTGCTTTTATAAATCTTGAACAATTTTTGGTTGATTGAGGAAAAACAAAGCATTTGTCCACACCTAGGCCATGATGATAAAAATAGGGTAGCCAGATCAGATAGAAGATAAAAGAATCATAGAATCACATAGTGGTGTGAAATCTCAGAGATTATCTCATCCTAAGTAGATATCTCCTTTTACAGCATTCCTGCAAGATGATTCTCCAGGTTGTCTTTTAAAGGGGGGTTTCAAGTGATGGAAAATTCACAAGCAATAGAAGTAGTCCATGCTTCTTTTAGACAGCTCAAACTGTTAGGACTTTGTTTTTGCTGTTTGTTTGGGTTTTTTTTGGGGGGGGGTTCTCTAAATTTCTCAAATCTAACTCCTTGTAGCATCCTCCTATTGTTCCTCGCTTAGTAAGGCCTTAGTAAAACAAATATTAAATGTTCTCATCTCCAGCTTCAAAATCTTAGCTTCCATTAGCCAGTTTCTATGGCATGGTTTTAGATACAATCACCATCCTGAACATCCTTCTTTGGAATGTTGCACTTTGTTGATGCTTCCCTAAAATCTGGTGCTAGTCCTCCACATGTAGACTAATAAGGACAGAAGGGTGTAGGGTGTGTGTTCATGGAAGTACCTCTGATGAGAAGGCTGCCAAGCCTTTTTCAGGGTTTCTTTCCACCTTTGGTGTCCACATGTTTCACCTAACTCTAACTCCAAGAAGCTGTCACATGCATAGTGGCCACACCCCAGTAAACAATTTTGGCAGATGGGCTAAATAAGATTGAGGGTAACTGAAGGGTCTCAAACCCATTGGTGAGTTAAGGAGTGTCTACTCCAAGCATGTGAAGACTTCCCCAGACAGAATGGGTGGTTGAGAACAATCTGTTCCAAAGGTCATGAAAGCAGCTGAAGCAGACACTTTGGAGCTTAGAGCTTGGTTAGACATCTAAGATGCCAAGGTCATCCACTCGATCTTGAGCCATCACCAGTCGCCTTGATTCTTTCCTGCCACTGGACTGTGATGTCTCTGGAGGAGAGAGTGAGGCCAATGACTTCCTGCAACTTTGCCTTACTTAAATACAATTTATTCATGAATCAAAAGATGTCACCCATACCACTTTATCACTTTACATATCTCAAAGTCCTGTGGTGACAGGCAAGTGACAAAGCAGCAGATGCTGATACACTGAGAACTGTAGTCACAATCCTGAACACAGGCAGCCCAGATCATATAGCTATCTTCTCACTGGGAGCAGCATGGGATTTGAGAGTCCCCTAGGTGTCTGAGCAGCCTTTTAAGGATCACACTGCTCAACTCCAGATGGGAGGAAGGGGCTAGAACAGGTACTCTACAAATTTTCAGCTTACCCAACTCTGCCCACTCACTATTGGCACATGGAATGTGCACACGCTTATAGACAACACAAAATCCAGTAGAGCTGAATGACGAACAGTTCTTCTTGCTAGAGAACTCAATAGATATGACATCCAAATAGCAGCCCTGAGTGAAAACAAGGTTCGCAAATGAAGGCCAGTTTACTGAATTTGAAGCTTGATACACATTTTTCCGGAGTGGTTGCAATGAAGAGGAGTGCCATGAAACCGGTGTAGGATTTGCAATCAAAAGGCTTGATTTGCCAGAGCTAGCTCAGTGTTTAGAATGCTCTGAAGGAAAGTGTGGGAGAGAAGAGGTATTAGACTGGCTACCAAACTGAAAGTCTACAGCCATTGTGCTAACCCCATTGTTGTATGCCTATGAAACTTGTACAATATATCAGTGCCAAGCCAGGAAACGGAATCATTTCCATCTGAACTGTCTTAGAAGATTCTGAAAGTTACCTGGCAGGATAAGGTACCAGATAATGAGGTCCTTGCTCGAACTAAACTGCCAAGCAGATGGGCTGGCCATGTTGTTTGAATGCAAAATATACACTTGCCAAAAAGACTTGTATGGAGAATTAACATAAGGCAGGTGTTCACATGGTGGTCAGAAGAAGCGATACAAGGAGACTTTCAAGGTCTCTTAAGAACTTTGGAATTGATTATGTGACATGGGAGACGTTGGTATAAGACCACTCAGCATTGCATTCCCACATCAGAGAAGGTGCTGTCCTCTATGGGCAAAGCAGAATTGGAGTAACTCAAAAGAGATGAGAAATGTGCAAATGTACAGAATCCAGTCTAAACATTCACATGAACTATTTGTGCCTGACCTGGGGTAGAACATGCATCTTTTCCTTTTCTCTCTACTAAATGGAGACTACTGGAAGAGCTACTCTGTATAAGGAGGGACTACATTTTTCATTTTTCACTTGGCTCTTCTGCTAGACTTCATCACTGTTCACAGAAACTAATCTTTCTGGAAGACTGCATCAGTTTTGAAACTCACACATTCTCAATATTCCTTGCCTCTGGAGCTTTCAAGATTCTGATTTATCTTGAACCATTTAAGAACATTCTGTAATGTGGTTCTGTATTCTCTTGAGAATTCATGGGGCCTTCTGTGTCATAAATTATTGATTCTATTTCCTTTATTTGCAATATATCTTTAGAAATTCTCACATCTCTGATATTTAGATATCTTGACAGTCATCTTCGTTTCTGTTTTAATATTTTTCTCTTGATTTATCATTTTGTGTTCTGGTTTTTTAACTTTTTTTCTTCCAAGATCTTTGCTGAAATTAGTCTTTTTTCTTCTTCTTATATTATTTATCTCTTTCTTTCTGACTTTTTTTTCCCCTTTTCTATCATTTACTCAAGGACTGGAATTCAAAGCTATCTCAGTCTCCTTCACTTCGCACCAACCTCAGACCCCACCACAGAAAGGATTTTAAGAGAATTGCACTAGCCCCAGTTGTATTTAAGTCACCTTTCTTTCAAGTTTTGTGTATCTCCAAATGTGTGCATACTGATTCTCTTCCTACTTCACTCTCTTTGTTAGTTCTCTCTCTGAGTCTGCCATCACAGACATAGCAGGCTCCTATTTTCCTCTTCTTCTTCTTCTTCTTCCATAAGTAGATAGGCAGAGCTGAAGTCTGCTGCTTGTTGCCACAGAATGATGGGGTGAGAACAAGGCAAGGAGTTCTGGCAGAGACCAATACAATATCAGGGAAATTGCTGAATTTTCAGAGAACAAACTAGTGGGACAGGCGGTGTGCCCTCCCAGAATGCTAATGACAGGGCGTGCTGAGTAAATGATTTATTAGTTCTCTCTGCTATTAATTCATAAGGCCATTTCCTTGTTAGACTAATTGGTACCTTGGACTGTGGAAAATCTTATCCACAGCATTTCATATTTCTTCATTTGCTGTAACTGATGACTACCCAGCTTTATAAGCTTTTCCTCTTTTGTCACGTTGTTAATGAGGGTCTCCAGGTCTTCATAAAATTTTTCTTTAACTTCATCAGGGTTCAACATTGTGGGAGCATATTCACTGATGATGGTGGCATGGTACTTTCCTGCAAGTGGCAACTGTCTTATCATAAACCTGTCATTCACATCACAATGAAGAAGAGATAAATATTCACTTACAATCTTATTATCTTCAAAGGTCACAGAAGGGCATTTAAAAGGCAAGTGGCTTGCTAGTGTTTTTGCACTTATTTACTATTTTTAACATGGGCAGAGGGGAAGATGAGAGAAGAAACATATTAGGAAAGAAATTAAGAATGAGGAAGTAATTATTATTGTTCATAATTGAGGTATATGAGAAAAAGAGTATGCAATAATGGAAAAAAGTGTGAGGGAAAACAGGCATCTCATTCTCATTCGAACTAGGAAAAAGGAGAGGAGCAGACACATATATTTTTATGTGAAAATACATTAAATTGAAAAAGGAAACTGGGAGGAACAGGGAGAAGAAAAGATTTTTAATGAGGAAAGAATAGTATCAAGAAAAAATAAATTTCAAGTTAAGAATAAGTCATAAGAAGTATATAAAGCAAGTATATAAAATATGTAAAAATTCTTATTCTTGGGTCTAAAAAGAGGCAGAGAATATGTTGGGGTCTAGATGAATAAGTAAAAGGAGGAAGTAAAGGAATGAGATCAGACCTTTCACTTATAGATTACTAGTATTAATCACATTTCTTCTCTTTTTTAAAAAATTAATTTATTTACTTTTAGTTTTCAACGTTCACTTCCACAAGATTTTGAGTTCCAAATTTTCTCCCCATCTCTCGCCTCCACCTACCACAGGAGATAGTGCATTTCAATTACCCCTTCCTCCAATCTGCCCTCCCTTCTATCACACCTCTCCCTTCTCTCATCCCCTTCTCCTCTATTTTCTTGTAGGGCAAGATAGATTTCTATACCTCACATTCTTGTATGTCTTATTTCCAAGTTGCATGTAAAAACAATTTTCAACATTTGTTTTTAAAACTTTGAGTTCCCACTTCTCACCCTCCCTCCCTCCCTGCCCATCCCCACTGAGAAGGCATGTAATTCGATATAGGATATACATGTGCAGTCATGCAAAACACTTCCATAACAGTCATGATGTGAGAATAACTATATTTTCCTCCATCCTATCCTGTCTCCCCATTTATTTGGTTCTTTCTTTTGACCCTGTCTGTCCTCAAAAATATGTATTTCTAATTACTCCTTCCTCTCATTTGCCCACCCTTCTATCATCCTTCCCATCCCTCACTTATCCCCTTCCCCCCTACTTTCCTGTAGTATAACATAGATTTTCATACCAAATGAAGTGTGTATGCTATTCCCTCTTTCAACCAAATCTGATGAGAGTAAGATTAATTCTTTCTCTCTTACCTCTCCCCTCTTCCCCATCCATTGAAAAAGCTTTTTCTTTCTCTTTTATCTGAGAGATAATCTATGCCATTCTATGTCTCCCTTTCTCTTTCTCCCACTATATTCTTCTCTCACCCCTTAATTTTATTTTTTTGGATATCATCCCTTCATATTCAACTTGCTCTGTGCCCTCTGTCTATATGTACATAACCCCTTCAGCTATCTTAATACTGAGAAAAGTCTCAAGAATTACAAACATTATCTTTCCATGTAGGAATGTAAACAGTTCAACTTTAGTAGGTCCCTTATGATTTCTCTTTCCTGTTTACCTGTGATCTTTTCATGCTTCTCTTTATTCTTGTGTTTGAAAGTCAAATTTTCTATTCAGTTCTGGTCTTTTCATCAAGAATGCTTGAAAGTCCTCTATTTCATTGAATAACCATTTTCCCCCCTGAATTATCATACTCAGTTTTGCTTGGTAGGTGATTCTTGGTTTAATCCTAGCTCCTTTGACTTCTGGAATATCAAATTCCAAGCTCTTATTGTAGATTCTTTCAATATTTATTTTACCCTCTGGTTCTAGAATATCAGGGCAGTTTTCCTTGATAACTTCTTGAAAGATGATGTCTAGGCTCTTTTTTTTGATCATGGCTTTCAGGTACTCCAATAATTTTAAAAGTATCTCTCCTGGATCTATTTGCCAGGTCAGTTGTTTTTCCAATGAGATATTTCACATTGTCTGTTATTTTTTCTATTCCTTTGATTTTCTTCTATAATTTCTTGATTTTTCATAAAGTCATTAGCTCCCATCTACTCTATTCTAATCTTTAAGGAATTATTTTCTTCAGTGAGCTTTTGTACCTCCTTTTCCATCTGGCCAATTCTGCTTTTTAGGGCATTTTTCTCTTCACTGACTTTTTGGATCTCTTTTGTCATTTGCATTAGTCTATTTTTTGAAGTGTTATTTTCTTCACCAATTTTTTTGGGGTCTCCTTTGGCAAGCAGTTGACTCATTTTTCATGATTTCCTTGTATCACTCTCATTTTTCTTTCCAATTTTGGCTCTGCTTCATTTATTTGATTTTCAAAATCTTTGTTTGAGTTCTTCCAATTCATATTTTTCTTTGAGGTTTTGGATATAGGACCTTTGACTTTGTTGTCTCCTTTGGGTTGTATGTTTTGATCTTTCTTGTCACCACAGTAAGATTCTGTAGTCTGATTCTTTTCCTGGTTTTTGCTCATTTTCCTCAGTCATTTACTTGACTTTTGAGCTCTTTGTCAAGGTAATTGTCTGCTTCCAGTGGGGGTCAGGGGATGTACTGTCAGCACATGATCCCCCCCACAATCTGTGGGTCTAGAGCTCCTGCTGCTGATGGCTCCTCCACCCCCTCTACCACACTGCAGCTGAGGCCTCACCACTCTACTTTCTCACACAGGTCCCACAGGTATTTTCCACTGAACTTCCAATTTGTTCTTGGTTTTTGGGATTGTGAAGTCTAGAAATTGCCACAGGTGCCAGACATTCAGTCCTACTGAGGCCTGCTCAGGTCCACTCTGTGTCAGAATATCCTATGCTGTACTGTGCTCTGCTCTGAGTGTGCCATTTTAGATGCTTCCCACCAACCTTCTAGGGTGTTTTGGACTGGAAATTTGCCTCACTCTATCATTTTGTAGTTTCTGCAGCTCCGGAATTTGTTTAGAGTCTTTTTTTTCACAGGGCTTGGGGGGAAAGCGCTAGCAAGTCTCTGCTTCTACTCCATCATCTTGGCTCCACCCCCATGGTCACCCACATTTCTTCTCTTTAATTACCTTCTTTATAAAGTGGGGACAAAGAGAGAAAAGATTATAAATAGATATTGTGGAGGGAAATACACAATTAAACATTATAACTTAGAATGCTAGATGGACTCCTTGCAAAAATAGGAGGAAATCAGGCTGCAGTATATTGCTTATAAGAAACTTACCCTAAGCATAAAGGCTTATACAGAGTTAAAATGAGAGGGTAAAACAGAATTTGTTTTCCCTTAGATGAATTTTAAAAATCATTATCTCAGAAAAGATAACTATTAAAATAGACATGGGTAAATGAGATAATAAGGTAAAACATTATGCTTATAAGCACTAAAGATAAATAATATCACCATCACATTTCTATTTAATTCCATAACATCTAATATATTTAAGTGGAAAAGGTAATTTAATTACTTGGAGGAATAGATGGCAAAACCAAAATAGAAATCTCTGTATATATCCCCTTCAGATAAATGTATCAAAAAGATGAAAAAGAAAGGAGTTAAGAATTAGAATTAAGAATAGAATAGAATAGAATCAAGAAAATTTATGAATGATGGCTATCTGGCAACCAATGAATAGAAAGCAAAAGGTTTGTTGCTTTACCATGTATCAAATCATTACAAATGAAAGTCATGTGCTAGGTAGGGCATAAAAACCTTATAAACAAATAAAGAAATACAAAGATATTAGACACAACCTGTACTGACTAAAATGGAATAAAAAATTATCATCTCTAAAGTATATTTGTATTAAAGATTCAAACTTGAGTACAGATGGAAAAAATAATCTGAAAGTATATGGGTCACAGAAGAAAATCATAGAAAGAATAGATAATTTCATCCAAGAAAATGACAACACTGAAGCCATAAAACTTTTGGGATGTAGTCAAATCAGTCTTAAGGGGAAATTTTATATCTTTGAAAACATTCATAAACAAAATTGAGATGGAACGCATTAATGAAGTAGGCATGGGACTAAAAAAAAACCTTTAAAAGCAAAAAATCAGAACTCTACAACTACAAAATTAGAAATCCTAAAAGTCAAAGAGAAGATGGAAATTATTTTAAAATTTATTTGTAAATGAATTTTAGTTTATTTAACTAATAAGATTAGTAAATAGCTAATTTGGTCAAAAAACAAAAGAAAAAATTCCATATTAAATTTAAAAAAGGAGAATTCCTGACAGAGGTAGAAAATAAAGGGGATTTTCAAATTCCTTAAGAATTCTCTAAATTTTTTAAAAAACAAAATTATCCTCTTTTTACAAATATATGAAATGTTTATATCAACAGAAGAAATGGATCAAATAACTCAATTTTAGAAAATGAATGAACAAGATATGATGGCCCCCGGTGGGCAAAAAAGTAAGACATGTTGGATTTACTAGTGAATTCTGTGAAATATTCAAATAAAATTTAATTATAGTATTACATAAATTGTCTGAAAATATAGGAAAAGAAACCATTTTACAAAATGTCTGTGAGGTAAATATATTCCTGATACCTAAACCAGGGTGAGACAAGGAATGGAAAGAAAATAATAGAATGATAAATGTCATACTTCACTATTGAATATTAATTTTAAAAACTACAAAAACATTTAAAGGGTTATTTAATATACACAAGCTAGATTTTTTAAAAATCAAGAATAAAGTTTGGTTCAATATAAGGACAAGCAAAATATAAATATTAATATTAATGACAAGGTCTAGAAGATTCTGTAATGACAGTGGAGTAGGTCAGAAAACTTTTGGCTCTCCAAATTTCCTGCCAAAAAAGATAGAACATTCCCCTCAGAAGTGATGTAGAAGAGTGGCAATAAACAGAAGTCAGGCTAAAGCAGCTATTCTATTAAGATAATTTGAGAAAATTCTCCAGGAAAGACCTGACTTCCAGAGAAGAGGTGCAAATACCTCCAGGTCAGCTCTGTGGAATCAATAAACAACAAGCCCTGGGGGAAGCTTGGATTGGGAGGTAGCCTCAGTTTTAGCAATTTTCATCTGAAGGACAATGTGAGGGGGTCTGACAGCTGAATAGAAGATTGAAGGACTGTTCACTGTTGAGGAATGCCAAGTACAGCTGTGCTGACCAAACACATCCTGAGCTGGGCTGCCACTGCTGGCATGGGGGAAGGAAGAACGAGGGGGAGGAGCTAGCACACACCAGGTGAGTGCAGTAGCTGAGGGGTAGGGCAGGAATCTTGCTGTCTATGAATAGTTGTAGGAGAGCAGAGTAGCTGGTTTCAGTTCCAGGACAGAGAAGAGAGCTGTAGTTTGCAGCCACCAGAGGATCTCAGGGAGCAAGATCATTTGTAAGAGAGTGTGGCTAGGACCCATTAGCCATGGCTTAGGAGTAGAGAGGAGAGCCCAAGGCTGAGCCCTGGGACAGACCTCAGAAAATAACAGTAAGAAGGACTTGAGGCTTGGGACATCATTCCCCATACCTCAGGGCTAGAACTTCATTACACTAATACCTTCTAAGAATAAAACAAAACAAAAAAAATAAAAAGGAGTAAGCAAAGGAGAAAGAAACCGACTATAGATGGCTACTTTGGTTATAGAGAAAATATAGGTCCATATTTAGAGGAAGATAATGGAGCTAAAAAAAAGCCACTGCTTTTTCAATGAGAAACATCGAATGGTCCCAAGCACAAAAAAAATTCTTAGAAGAACTTAAAAAGAATTTTAAAAAATAAAATAAGAGAGATTCAGGAAAAATTAGGGGAAAAATAAGAACAATCAAGAAAATTATGAAAAGAAAGTCAACCAAATTGAAATGGAGAATCAAAACGTTAAGGAAGAAATAACTCCTTGAAAACTAGAACTGGACAAAGAGAAACTCATGACTTTCTAAGACATCAAGAAATAATAAAACAAAATCAAAAGAATGAAAAAATAGAAGAGAATATGAAACACCTCATCAGAAAACTGATCTGGAGAACAGAGCAGAAATAACATAAGAATAGTCAGACTGCCTGAAAATTATGTTTAAAAAAGTAATCTTAATACAATATTACAAGAAATTATCAAGGAAAATTGCCCTGAAGTTCTAGAACAAGACGGCAAAGCAAAAATAAAAAAAAAAATCTACCAATCACCACTTGAAAGAGATTTCCAGAGGCAAAACTTACAGAAATATCATAGCCAAGTTTCAATATTTCTAGGTTAAGGAGAAAATATTGGAAGCAACAAGAAAAAACAATTTAAATATCATGGAATCACAGTAAAGATTACACAAGACCTGACAGCTACTACACTGAAGTTCCGTAGGTCTTGGAATACTATATTTCATAGAGCAAAAGAGCTAGGCCTGTGCCCAAGGGTAACTTAACCAGCAAAGGTAAGTATAATCCTGAATGGGAAAAAAAGGACATTTAGCAGACTGAAAATCTTTTAGTTATTTCTGGCAAAAACAGTAGAACTATGGTGTTTCTCCTTCATTGCCAAAGAAGACTACGCCATCACAGAAATGATGACATGGCTTGCACTTGACTTTGTGTTTTTTTGAGTGAGGGAGGGCTGTGCAGGTCACAGAGAATCACTTCTCCTCCAGAGCCATCTGAATCCAGCGACCAGATATTCATCACGATGACTAGAGATGACCCAGGATGAGACAACTGAGGTTAAGAGACTTGCCCAAGGTCACACAGCTAGTGAATGTCAAGTGTCTGAGGTGAGATTTTGAACTCAGGTCCTCCTGACTCCTGGTACTCTATCTCTTGTACCACTTAGCTGCCCAAGAGTTTAAAACAGAAATTAAAAGACTACTGATTACCTCCTGAAAGAGAGCCACAAATGAAAATTCCCAGGAATATTATAGCCAAATTCCAGAACTCCAAGGTCATAGAAAAAAAACCCACAAGTAGCCAGAAAGAGATCATTCAGGTACAGAGAACTGAAGGGAAAATTCAACATATAATATCCAGGAGAAATATAAAGTAAACATTAAGGACTAATTGTAAGGAAATCAACGAGGTCAAATAATTTACTTCTTTATACACACACAGACACAAATACACACACGTAAATGTTTGTGTATACATATACATACATGCACGCATAAATACATATGTGTGCAGGTGTATATACATGTATACACACATTATATATATATCACATGTAGCCTGATGGAGGCCTAAGAGCTGCCTAGAACTGAGAGCAATTAAGCTATTTACCCAAAGTTATAAAAACAATATGTTTTAGAGCTATGACTGTAACTTAATTTTTCAAGGCTCAGAAACCAGCTCAGTATTCACTATGCCATGTTGCTTCTCATGATATCAGGGATAAATCAAGAACATTCGTTCTCACCATTACTATTTATAAAATTGTAGAAATGTTAGCTATACTAACATGTGAAGTAAAAGAATTTGAGGGAATCTACATAACAAGGAGGAAGCAAAATTGTTACTTTTTGCATGTAATTACTTTTTACATATAATTAACGAATCCTAAAGATTTAAGTGAAAATCAATTGAACAATACCATTAGTACAATAGCAGAATATAAAACATGACCATTCATCAATCTTTCTATGTATTGCCAACAAAACTCAACAGGGAAGGACAGGAAAGGATACTTCATTTAAAATACCTTCACAAGGTATGTTAAAAAAAAAGCACTATAACACTGAGAGTTCACTTACCAAGAAATATACATTAATTATACAAATGCAACTACAAGACATTCTATACTGAAATAAAGACAGACATAAATAATGGAAATAATTGGAGAGATTATTTGGTAATGGCTGTATCCTGCCAATACGCTAAATATGACAACAGGATTAATTAATCTGCAGATATTTAGAGCTATGTGGATCAAACCACTAATTAGATAGTCTATCAAACTAAAAATAAATAATGATGATTACAACATTCATCGGAGGGATCAAAAAAATCAAGAATCTAATTAAAAGAACGAAGGAAACAGGCAGTCTCACAGTACTAGATCCAAAATGCATTATAATTCAGTAATCATTAAGAAATAAAAATATCAAAAAAAGGAAAAATTGTTAGTTTTTTAAGAACTGGTGCTCAAGATCCAAAAATAATTGAACATAATCTCATAGCATTCAGTAAATCCAAGGAATCCAACTATAACGTCAAGGATTCACTGTTAGACAAAAACAACTGGAAAAAGTGGAAAACAATGTAGCTAGAATTAGGTTTATACCAACATCTCGAATTATGTAAAATAAGCTTTTAAAATATACGTGACCTATGTGAGAGTGAGTGTGATTGAATTACTTAATCAAGTTACCCTACCCTGCTTATCCTGAGTTATAAGATGCCCAATTATTACTCAACTAGAGTTTTTAGACTAAGTGCTAAATGTACTTAAAACTGAAGTGATGTATAGGACGGATTCTGAATAGGCCTAACCACCTTGATCAGACTCCAGGAAAGGTTTATAAATTACCAAACTAGTTTAGAACCAGGATCATTTGAGAGATTGGAGCAATCTTGAATTCCTAGTAAAATCTCTCAGAAATAATTGCTTAGGGCCAGTGGAGGCTGCCTCATATTCCACCTTGACTAGGTCTTTTTCTCCACCTTTCCCCTTTGGTTGGAGGAGTGCTTTGCAAGTTTCAGAGACATCCTACTGATATCTTCAGATCAGTTACTGCCTGTGTCTATATTGACCCTTACATAGAAACTCAAAGGACAAATTGTATAAAAATTGACAGCTCTACAAGAAGTCTAGAAATGATACTATGCTATAACTAAAGGGAATGTCTTAAGTACCCTATGACTGAGAGAAAATGCCATTTAGTAACCAGCAAGTGTGAGCCTTGTTTTGATATGATGAGCATAGGAGTTATGCTGAGATCTTCTAAATTTCTTTGGGCTACATATGGATGTGAAATATTGTAGATATAGGGACTAGGCACCTGTTATTTCTTTGGAACAAGAAACTCCAGGATGAGGAATCTCTCTATGCAGTTGGGTCCTCATGTTCTCTGCAGATCATTCTTAGAGAGTATAGCCTAGAACACTGAGAGTCAAGTGATTCCCTCATAGTTACATAGCCATTATTTGTCAGAGGCAGGAGTAAATCCAAATCTTCTTAAAAGACCACATTATAAACAAACCAGAGGAGAATAGGATATGATACCATTTACAACCATAAATGGGGAAAAGTTCTTGATCAAATAGCTGATAGATTAGATCGCAAAAGATATATTAGAAATCATATATTATAGTCTTTGCACAAGTAAAATTTGTGCAATGAAATTACAAAGAAAGTTAACCAGGAAATGTCAACGCAGCAAATAATTTGGATAAAGTATTACTCCTCTTCCAGACTATGACTTAGAAATGGGTATAGGCAGGAGAGTTGCCAAGCAGCGCTATGTCTTGCTCCCAGTGCTAGCACAGGGGTCCTCTGTCGTCTCTTTCTGTACGGTTCCTTATCCCCTTACTATCTCTGGCTTGAAAGCTCCCAAACTGGTTGCCATTGCTGTTGCCAAACTCCATGGTGTTGCCACCACGTGGACCCCCAGGCAGCCCCCAGTCCAGTGTCACTGAATTCTCCTTCTGACATTCTAACTTGTGTTGGACTAGAAAAAATGTCTCATTTCAACCTTTTCTTGGCTCTGATGCTCTAGAATTTGATTTGAAGCATTATTTTAAAGTTCTTTGGAGGGAAATGTTGAGCAAGTTTGGCTGCTTCCTCTACCCCACCATATTGTCTCTGTTCCCAGAAATCTTGATAGTGTACTGCTATATGAGATATTGAAAGAATTGATGTAAATATAAACCGTGCATATAGTTAGACCTGGTATTGCCAATACTGGGCTACCATTACCAGTACCATAAAGAGATGAGAACAAAGATAGAGAGAAAGGGTTCATAGGTTGAAAACTATTTGTAGCAATATGTATATATGTAACACATATATGTAATATATGTGTTACATATATATACATATGCACATATATGTGTGTATTTAATTTTAGTAAAGAACTTGAAGTAAAGTAGTGGGTGCCTATCAGTTGGGGAACAGTGAAAATTATTGGTATATGAAAACTGAACATTACATCGTGAAACATGACAAAAAGGATAAATTAAAAAAAGAGAAGAGTAAGAGAAGCTTTTCTATACATGCCACCTAACATGGAGGCACCTTGCTTCTGGGAGAAAACATCCTGCATTGCTCTTCCATGTAGGTGGCAGCAGCCACTTTTGATTGCATGTATAGGCAGAACAGGCTGAATCTTTACAAAATGCCCAACTGAGACACATTGTCTCTCCCATAGCATCTAAAAAGGGTAAGAATCTTGTCTACCTACAACGGAAGCACCATGAACTGAATGGTTGAGGAGGAAAAAAATTCCCTTTCCCTTCCTCTCCCTTTTTATCCTGTGGCCCCATGAAACAAGCTTGGGGGAGTGGGGATGCTGGTTTTGTTTTCTTCTATTCTTTTTGGCTTTTTCAGTTTTAAGTGCAAGTGGCAAAATCCCCAAACTCAGAACTGAACCCTAGAGTCCCTGGAGGCAGGGTTCCAGGCCAGGTCTTGCTACCAGGATAGCAAAGAAGCCCTGAAAAGGCAGGGACTTGACCTTCAGGTGAGCTTTGGATTTGGAACTTGGTGTGACAATGCTATATAAAAATGGAACCAAAATATGAACCTAAAACCCTCTCCACCCCAGAGATTGAAGAAGGATAGAAGGAAGGACCATGACCCCTAGTTGCTGGGAGAAGGTAAGCAATTTGTCCAGGTTTTTCTTATCATACCTGTCAAGCAGATATCCTCTATAAAAACTAAATTCAACCTGTTAAGTAGAACTAGATCCAGGAGATGACTGGGAACATGATCAGAAACATCATCAGTCAATGGTAGACCTTTTCTAAATTCTCTTAAGGTCTGGAGAATCCTAAGGAAAGGGGTAAACTATGACATACCTGCCTGCAGGAAGCGGGGAAGTGGACAGAATAGTCACTGTTACGTGTAGAGGAAGACAGGATATTTTCTCTTACAATCAGATAAACATAGCCAACGCATGGATTTATTTTGCTTAACATTTATTTAATTTTAAATTATTTAAATTAATTTAATTTATCTAATTTTTAATTAGTTCATTTAAAATAATTTTAATTATTTAATTATTCATAAATAACATTTAGTTGATATAAGGGAGGGCTTTTATTTTTTTAATGGAGGGAAGGAGGTAGTGATAGAGATTTTTTAAAGTTCTCAATGAAACATTTTAAACGTACGCAGAATAAAGCAGAAGGAAATTTCATAAAGGTACTCAGATAAATACAGTTATGTTGACACTACTGTATAAATTTTAAATAATTTACAAAAGAAAATCTGTAAGTAATGGATTAACGTGTGTTATCTCTCCTACTTTCAGCCCCCTCCTCCCTGTTCTTCAGTAATGGAAAATGTTCATGTATTTCAAAAGTATAATTTTTAAAAAAGTTTTAAAATATAGAAATCTGAGCAGAGTAATTTAAAATTGATGTAATAGGAAATTAGAAGTCCTTGGAGGTTTTTTGAAGGGAAAGTAAGATGATACACACTTAATATAAAATTGTGAGTTTCAAGTGGGAAAAAGACACTAATGACAGTTAACACATATAGAGCTTTAAATATTGATCATTTTGTCCTCATAACCAACTTGGGAAGTAAGTGCTATTTTTATCCCCATTTTATAAATGAAGAAACTGAGGCAAGTGGTGGTTGAGTGCTTCCCACAGCATTACACATCCAATAAGTGTCAGAGGCCAAAATTGAACTCAGGTTTTCCTGACTCCAGGTCCATTATATCACCTCTGCCATGAAATGAGAGTGCCTATCTTCCCATTTACCTTGTTTCACATGATTAATTTTTCTCCTTTTACCTTTTTGAATTTTCCCTGAAGTTCTACTTCAAGCAGGGCTTCTGTTCAGTAAAAGGCAAACTCTTCAAGGATACAAGAACAATAACTATTTTAATTTCTGGTTTTGTATTCTCAACCCCTAGCCCAAGGCTTTGCATAAGCAGGTGCTTAATACACATCTGTTGAACTGAATGTCATTGAATTTTTCTTGTTAAAGAGTTTTCTGCAGCCTCATTCCTGACTATCATATTCAGCATGATATAATTATTAGATAATAGTCCTTTCAGTATTTCATTGATCTGTAATTGTGTTATCTAATATTAGGCAATAAATTCAATGTGGCTGTAATAAGTAAGCAAAACTCATACAATACACATAAACAACCTGAGTCATTCAGGCCCTCAAAATTTATATATTCTTGGGAAATCATTTCATTCTTCCAAATCCTTTATCATTTTATTACTTCCAAGCTTAAAATGCCCTGGAAGAATTTCATAGGCCTCAAGCTATACCACCCTGTACTAAATCCTCATTACATTTCACAATCCCAGTGGGATTAAACTCAGGCAGAACTGGGAGGAGAGACCTTTAAGGAACACCTGCAGCAGGACCCAAATTAGGGAGTGGTACCAGTGACTCAGGGAGGATCAGACTTTTGGATGAAGCACATTTTGTGGCCTGCTCCTTTCTTGCCCATTAAAAACGGGGGCGAGGGGGGAAAGTCCCTTGGCATTTTTTCATAGGAGAATGGATGTTAATCCTAGTGTCTGGACTAGATTACATCTCTGATCATTCTACTTAGCCCGCCCAGATTCACCTGCAGATTTAGCTGAATTTGGGATCCTCCTTCACTTCCTGTTCCGAATCCCATTATGATGTACAGTTTTTCAGGTGCAGCTATATATCATCACAGAGGTGAAGCGACCCTTGTCTGTTTCTCTCTTGCCTAGATTGGTCATCATGAGTCATAATTAGCTAAGCCTGTCACATAAGTGGAAATATTTGCTCAAGCTGTTTTATGTGTGTAAAGGATGTGGAACATGTTCTATAGCTTTTCATGGTGCTATGTGTTAGATGTGATTTCTGTAGTGTACAGAAGTTACTGAATCTCCAGGAAGACTCACAAGGCAAATCCAAAATAACAAATATTGACCAGACAGGATACAACTCTTGCCTTCAAGTAACTTACAGTCTAGTAGGGGGAGGACACTCAAACACAGATAGTGAAAATGCTTAATATATATTATTATATGTGCATTTAGAAAGCTGCCAACATTCTACAGGAGATATGAAAGGGTATGCTGCTACAAAATGGGTAGACTGGATGGAATCAAGGAAGGTATCCTGAAGAAGGAAATGGCATCTGAATTGGGTTTTAAGATTGGGTGGCAATTTAATAGATAAATATGGAAATAACCATGATAGTAAAAGCAACAGGCATTTATATCCCCTTTTAAGGTTTGTAAAGTTCGTTAGAGCAATATGTGCATATTTTATGCTTACTACATGTATGAAATAAGGCTAAAATGTTAGAGTGATAGCACATTGTGAGGTTTTGAATTCTAGGACAAGGTATTTGAATTGTGATTCAAAGGCCCCTGAGGAATTTTAAGCACAAGTGAAAGAAGTACTTATCAAAAAAAGAAAGATTATTGCGATGGGGCATGAAAAATGTATTGAAGAAGGGAGAGAATGGAGGCACAAGGGCTTATAAGGAAACTATTATAGAGGGAGGTAATAATATGAGTCTAAACTGGGATACTAGTAAAAATTAGGAAGATATATGAGCTGTTATAGGAGAGGTGATGGAGAGGAGAGCACCAGTGATAAATTCCACAGTGGTAAATATGGTTATCTAGTTAATAGGGATGGCACAGACAGAAAATAGGAAGTCAGAAGAAGGGAAATGTTGGGAAAATATATAATTAATTTTGTTTTTGAAATGCTGAATTTGGTTTAGTATTGGGATATTTGCATGGAGGTGAACTATAGGCAGTTGGGATGTGGGGCTGGAGCTAAGAGGTCAACACTGGCTATAGAAATGCTAATTACGTATACATAAATGATAGTGGAATTTCTGGGAGTGAACTGATGTTCAAAGGAAAGAACACTGAGCGAGGAGAACCGAAGTCAGGATCTTGGGGAAACACTAACATAAGGCTGTAGGGAGGCTAAGTAATCAGAAAACAAGAGGAACAACAGTTTGCAAGGGAGGAAGAGAAGAAGCAAAATATAGTCTTTGAAGCTGATGTAGAAAAGAGCATTCTGTAGGAGGATGTGGTTAAAAATGTCAAAACTATGGGAGTATGATGACTGAATATAGAGAATTGTATTTTGTGATTTTAAGTTCACTGGTGACTTCACAGTGAGACATTTCAGTAGAGTGGTTGGGATAGACTTCTACTTGTGAGGGCCGCTGCTGTTCAGTCACATCTGACTCTTCATGATCCAGTTTCTTGTCAGAGATACTGGAGTAGTTTGTCATTTCCTTCTCCTGCTCATTTGACAGATGAGGAAACTGAGGCAAAGAGTGAGTGTCTGAGACCTGATTTGAACTCAGGAAGATGAGTCTTCCTGATTTCAGGCCCCACACTGTCCACTGTGCTACTGAGCCGCTCACTTGTAAGGGATTGCAGTATAATACACTTAGGAAGAAGAAGCATCAGGTGTAGATAATAGTTTCAAGAAGTTTAGCTGGGAAATGGGGATGAGAGAGATGATGCTACAGTTGGAGAGAGGTAGGAGGGTCATGAGAAATGCTTTGGGGACTGAGGATATCTAAGGCAGAGGGGAAGGACACATATGTAAGAATGTATAAGAAAGAGGGATTGGCTGTTAGGGGATAGTCCTGGAGGAGGTTGGAAGGTGTGGATCATGGACACAGTTAGAGGGATGGGTTTTAGTCATTAGTAGGGACAATTCTTTCTGTGACAAGAAGCAGGGATGGGAATGTGAGGATGATTAGAAAGTTTGAGAACCGGAATGAAAGAAGAGGAGAACACAGCTCTTCTCTGAGATGACTGTGAGATGGCTTCACTTCTGAAGGATAAAAGGTATCATTTATTTCATGTAAGAGGAAAATTATGGTTTTAAGTTAATGTGGTTGTTATAGTGATGCTGGCCAACCTGGAAGGGAAGAAGAGGAACATAGATGAACCAGAAGCATAAGGAATAGTTTTCATATTTCACTTGCCTCTAACCCTACAGAAAGCGATAAGGTAGCCTATATCAGAAATACCTGGGAGACTTGCCACATGACAGGAGTAACAGACCCAGGACTTGTTGAACTAATATGGACATAACCATGTGTTTATTATATGCCTTATACTTCAGACTCACACAGAGGATATTCTAGCTCTTCTGTAATAATGATGTGCTCAGGCATGCTGCTGTGGTATCACTGTAGCCTCTGGCTACGGTGTCAGCCCATGGCAGGTGGTTGGGCCTCATGCATTTGTTCAGGGTGAAGGTGGGGAATGAAGATTGTCTGTTACTAAGGTCACTGATTCTTTCCAGCTGCCTTACTGCAAATATTTTGAGTTGAATAGAAGTAAGCTGGATCAATTTCATCATGATTTTATGGAAAGAATCCAAACTACTCTAGTTTGGACAGAAGACAGAGTACTAGAGTGGAAAAAGCCCTCAACTGGTCAGAAGATCTAGGTTCTAGCCCCAGATGTGCCTAACTAGTTTGTGATGTTAGGTAAATTATTTTATCTCTCTGGGCTCCAGCTTCTTCATTTCTAAAATGAGGAAACTACACTAGATGTTCTCTCATTTTCCTTTTAGTACTGAAATAATAAGATTTGATAGAGCAATTTCATTCCCCAATATAAAAGAAATTATTTCTTTTACAGATTCATTTGTTGGGTTTTTTAATCTTGTTTTTAATATCAAATGTGATAGCATATATAATATGTTTCCTAAATTCTGAAGTGTTATGTAAGGCAGCTAGCTGATGCTGTGGACAGAGTACTAGGCTTGGAGTCGGGAAGACCTGAGTTTAAATTAGGCCTCAGACACTTATTAACTGTATAGACCTGAACAAATCACTTAACCTCTGTCTGTCTCAATTTCCTCATTTGTGAAATGGTGATAATAAGAGCACCTGTCCCCTAGGATTGTTGCAAGGATCAAATGAGATAATATTTTGTAAGTACTTAGCACAGTGACTGGCACATAGTAGGTATTTAATACATGTTCTTTTTCTACCTGTATATTAAGTGGTAGCAATTATTATTATTAGTTCAGACTAATAAGTAATCACCTCTAACTTTATTCTGTCATTCCCTACTAGTGGAATTAATACGTCTGACTCCAACTTCTATATACTTTTGTAGAAAGCCATGTTTTATCCAGCCCAGTCAGATCAACAGCTAGACTGTTTTTTTCTAGTCTTAAGAAAGTCATGCTCTTCTGAAGAAAGAGTAGCAATACACTCAGAAGAAGGAAAAAAAAGCTTCTACTGAATGGTTAAAGACTTTTGGAGTAAAAGACACTAAATTAGCATAATGTATTATAGTTTGTTTTAAAAATTCTTGCCAATCCCCTTTAACTATGAACTTCCTCTAACTCCAGGAATGGAATGATACAGGACAAAGTTAAAGACCACAGAGCCTCATTAGAGAAAGGCTAAAGAGGATTTTCCTAGCACCTTAATTTAAATATATTCCATGAAAAGTCAGACTAGGCAAATTCCTTCTCCTTTCGCCTCCCCATTTTATTTTTAAAAATAACTGTTTACCTTGCCCTTCATTAGAGAAACAGGATATCCTAAGATGAGTGGAAATACACACAGGACTCATCTAGGTATTTTAAGAAGCGAGTATCTAAGGAAACTATGTGTTTTTTAATTAGGACTGATTCAAATGCTTTGACAAGCCTTGAAAGAATAACATATGAGGCATTTCAGGTTTACCCTGAAGTCAAACTCAATGTTTCCATGCTTTGAAGCTGCAGATTTACTCCCATCTGTGATCGACTGGGCTGTGTCCACCTCTTTCTGGGGATGTCAGAGTCATAGCATTCCAGGTCCATTTTATTTAAAGGGACAGGTTTTGGCTTCTATGAATGAACAGTAGTCATAGGCAGGTCTCCAGAGACTTACCGGTTCTTTTCGGCTGGGATAAAGATTGCCATGTTTAAATTATTGGCCTAAATTGGGTAAAAAGTTGTAGGAAAATGAGTGTACAAAATTCAAGAATAAATAGGTTCTCTGGAAGATTGGACTTTCTACATCTGAGTAAGGGCCAATATTTGTCCTTGTTAACTCAGGATTATGTAATGGAATGATATAATGGAACAAACCCTAGACTTAGAAACAGGGGACTTGAAGAGGTAAAGGGAAGAGAATACATACATACATACATACCTACATACATACATACATACCTACATACATACATATGTATACGTATGCATATAGTTTTTTATATATCTGTAGTTTTATATATATATATATATATATATATATATGTATATGTCATTATAGTTATATCATACCTACTATGTGCCAGGCACTGTGCTAAACACAGAACTTGATCTGCCACTAATAAGGTCACTTTGTCAAGTCATTCATCCTTTCTTGCTTCTAGTTCATCAATGCATAAAATGAAAGGAGTTGAACTAACATTGACCTCCAGGTTCCCTTTCAGTTTAGGAATAACATGATTCAGAGCAGTGATTAGAGCACTGAACCTGGAGTCAGGAAGACCTGTGTTTAAATTCACACCCAGATGTTTATTAGCCAAGTGATCCAGGGCAAGTCACTTAACCTTTACCTCAATTTGTTGTAAGAATTCAGTAGGATAATATTTATAAATTGCTTGACAGAGTATCTGGCATATAGTGAACACTTAATAAATGCTTGTTTCCTTCCTTCTTTCTTCCTTCCTTCCTTTTCTCTGGTGTAGATCAGAAAATACAGAGTTGTCACATAGATCTGAAATGAACTTATCTGATTTTAGTCTAAATTAAAATTTTGGCAAATTTGAAGGCATTGGTTGGGTAAGATCGTTATCCTAATCCTAAGCTAAAGTTGATTTTATTTGCTGCTTATGTTTTGGTTTTGCGATTCAGGTATCTGCTCACAGTGAGATTTTTTAGGCTTTGTTTTTTGTTTTGTTTTTTTTGTTAGGCCTGCCTATGGGCGGTCTATGCTCCACAGCAGGCACTGCCTTACTTTTGACCCAGAGTTTGTCCTCAGAGTGCAGGGAGCTAGATCAGCTTCAGCAAGGTTGTCAGCTTCCTAAGGATGGTGACTCAGTTCCAATCCATTATTTAAAATACATTGATGGTAGGTGGGGTGGAGAAAAGGTGAAAACTTGCATGATCCTTCCCCAAAACCCTTCTGAGCACCCTTAAATAATGCCATAAAATATTTCCTGGAGCAGCAGAACTCACAAAAAGACAGGGTGAAATAACTTTCCAGTCAAAGTCAGCTTAGAAGTTCAGCAGGAAAGGACTGTGACACTTGGGTAAGAGTGGAGAACAGTCCAACACAGGCCCACAGACCAGACCCCAGCAAAGAAGAGAGGGGTTTAGGAGCCACTGAATCAGCAATGGCAGCAGCTGCTTCCAAAGTTCTCAGACCACAGATAGTAAAGGTGTCTAACAAATGGTCAGAAGGAGATTACAGTGGTTTCTTTGCTAGCACTGAGGCAGATTCTGTTGCTTTGCCCATACTCTGATTCTGGGTTGCAGTCATGTGTGGAATTCCTAGGGTGAGGAGGAGCACTAGCACATCAGATTTTGCTGCCGCAGTGGAGGAGGGCCTTCCTCACAATTCAGGGCAGAAAGAAGTAATTGTGATCATTCACAGACCAAAGCACAAGACAGGAGAGGAGTAAACACACCTCTCCTTAGATCGTACCACCTTGGAAGAAAACTTACAGGACCCTAGAATTATCTTTGAAAATAGCTCCATAAAACCCTTGAAGCTTGGGACAGTGAGCCCTCCACCCTGGAAGCAGAGTTCTACTTTAACAAAGAGTTAAGAGTCAAGAAATAGCTTGGGAAAATGAGCAAACAACAGGAAAAATTCTCACCACAGAAAGTCACTATGGTGATAAGGAAGATCAAAACACTCAGAAAAAGATAACAAAGTCAAAACTCCTACATCCAAAGCCTGCAAGGAAACTATGAATTTGTTTCAGGCTATGGTAGAGCTCAAAAAGGATTGTGAAAATCAAGTAAGAGAGTTAGAGGGAAAACTGGGAAGAGAAATGAGAATGATGCAAGAAAATAATTAAAAACAAGTCAAAAATTTTGTAAAGGAGACACACACACACAACTGAATAAAATAACACCTTAAAAAATAGACTAGGCCAGATGTTAAAAGAGGCACAAAAGCTTACTGAAGAAAATAATTCCTTAATAGTTAGACTTGGCCACTGGAAGCTAATGACAATAGAGAAATCAAGAGACAATAAAACAAAATCAAATGAATAAAAAAAGAAGACAATGTGAAATATCTTGTTGGGAAAAAAAGTGCCCTGTAAAATAGGTCCAGGAAAGATAATTTTAAAATTGTTGGATTGCCTGAAAGTCATATTCAAAAAAGAGTCTAGACATCATCTTTTAAAAAATTGTCAAGGAAAATGCCCTGATATTCTAGAACTAGAAGGTCAAATAGAAATTGAAAGAATCCTTTGATCACCTCCTGAAAGAGATCCCAAAAAGAAAATTTCCAGGAATATTATAGCCAAATTCCAGAGTTCCCAGGCTGAGGAGAAAATATTGCAAGTAACCAGAAAGAAACAATGTGAGTATTATGGAAACAAAATTAGGATAACACAAGATTTACAACTTCTACATTAAAAAATCAGAGGGCTTGGAATATGATATTCTGGAGGGCAAAGGATCTAGGATTACAACTAAGAATTACCCAAAAAAACTGAGTATAATCCTTAAGGGGAAAAATGGATATTCAATGAAACAGAGGACTTTCAAGCATTTTTCATGAAAAGACCAGAGATGAATAGAAAATATGATTTTCAAATATAAGATTCAAGAGTAGTAATAAAACGATAAACAGGAAAGGGAAATCACAAGCAACTTAATAAAGTAAAAAATTTTACATTTCTAGATGGCAAGATGATAATTGTAACTTTTTAGAACTTTCTCGTTATTAGTGCAGTAAAGAGTATATACAGATAGAGGGAAGTGTGAGTTGAACTTGAAGGGAAGATATCTAAAAAATAAAACTAAGGAGTGAGAGAAGAATATACTGGGAAAAAGGGAAAGGGAAAGGTAGAATGGGGTAAATTATCTTACATAAAAGAGGCAAGAAAAAGTGAGTGAACCTTATTCTCATCAGAATTGGATCAAAGAGGGAATAACATACATGTTCAAATAGAATAGAAACCTATCTTGCCCTACAGGAAAGTAGGAGGGGAAGTGGATAAGAGAAGGGAGGGGAGATGATTGAAGGGAGGGCAGATTAGGGGAGGGAGTAGCCAGAATAAACACACTTTTGAGGAGGGACAGGGTGAAAAGAGTGAATAAAATAAATAGCAAGGGAATAGGATAGAGGGAAATATAGTTAGTGTAAAATTTGAGGCAAGTTTCTCTGACAAAGGCTCATTTCCCAAACTTATAGAGAACTGAGTCAAATTTATAAAAATAAGAGCCATTTCCCAATTGATAAATGATGGAAAGATATGAACAGTTTTCTATAGTCATCTATAGCTATCAAAGTTATCTATAGCCACATGAAAAATTACCCTAGCTCACATTGACTGGAGAAATGCAAATTAAAGCAATTCTGAGGTACTATCTCACACTTCTTAGATTGGCTAGTAGTACAGAAAAGGAAAATGAAAACTATTGCAGGGGATGTGGGAAAAATGAGAGATTAATGCACTGTTGGTAGAATTGTGAACTGATTTAACCATTTCATAGAGCAATTTGGAAGTATGCCCAAAGGGCTATAAAACCGTGCATACCTTTTGACTTAGCGTTACTAGATCTG
The DNA here is from genome assembly GCF_028372415.1 of Notamacropus eugenii. Taxonomy (NCBI): domain Eukaryota; kingdom Metazoa; phylum Chordata; class Mammalia; order Diprotodontia; family Macropodidae; genus Notamacropus; species Notamacropus eugenii. Next base: position 13,492,625 of record NC_092880.1, read on the forward strand.
TATCCTCAGAGATAAAAACAAAAAGGAAAATTATATATATATATATATACATATATATATATATATACATATATATATATATGTATGTGTGTGTGTAAAATTTATAGCATCTCTTTTATGAGGACAAAGAATTGGAAACTGAAGGGATGCCCATCAATTGGAGAATGTCTGTACAAATTGTAGTATGTGATTATGATGGAATACTGTTGTGCTAAAAGAAATGATAAGCAGGATACTCTCAGAAAAACCTGGAAAGACTTACATGAGCTGATGCAAAGTGAAATGTACCATGTACAAATAACAACAATATTGTAAGATTATCAGCTGTGAATGACTTAACCATCCTCAGCAACACCAATGATCCAGGACAACTCTAAAAGACTTATGGTGTAAAATACTATCCATCACTAAAGAAAGAACTGATGTCTGAATACAAACTGGAACATACTTTTTACTTTATTTTTCTTAAGTTTTTTTTGGTATATGTCTTTTTTCACAACATGACTAATATGGAAATCTTTTGTATGACTACACATATATCAAATTGTTTGCCTTCTCAATGAGGGGAACTGAGGAGGGAGGAAGGGAGAAAATTGGGAACTCAAAGTTTTAGAAATGAATGTTAAAATTATTTTACATGGAAAAACAAAATACTAAATACATTTTTAAACATGAATAAACAGATGTGCAGTCCAAAAAAAATACATTAATGCCTAAATTGGGGAAGGGTCCTCCACAACTCACTCACTAGTCCTCTAATCAAGCTGAGGTCTTCTTGTTATTCCAAAAGAAATATAACCTTTTTTCCCCCAATATAATCCTTCCAAATTTTATGTGTATGAACTTTTCATTCTTAGATAAGTTTTTACTGGTTTTTTAAACACTATTAGCCATCCAATCCAATATGTTTCACACAGGAAATAAAAATAGAAATGATACACAATGAAGTGCTTAAACTTCATTGATCATTAATGGGCTAACTTGTTGGCAATTTTACTTTGCCTAAATGTCTCAGGGTCCTTTACCAACACTGAACATTTTGATAAAGACCCAAATAAAGGATATAATTTCTTTTTTTCTCCATAAATTGAGAAGCCCAACCAACATACATTTATAAAGCACCTACTATGTGTAAGAATTGTGCTAGGAACCAGAATTAGAAAGGTTATTACAGAACAGGAGTCTTCCTGAGGAGCTTATATTCTACTGGGCACACAAAACTCATTTACTGATAAGTCTGTACGTGACAATTTGAGGAAAAAGTGGACCAAGAACTATGGGTCTCACCACTATTTCACTGTGCCTCAGTTGTCAAGACAGAAATATCATATTTAATTCCTGTCCTTAATCCCTTTAGTTAGTTTTAGATTAAAACATAGTATACCAACAGATTTGTGTAGACAAATCTTCACAAGAACTAGATATAGCATAGTCACTGTAGCTACATTAGCATGTGTGTTCATCCTTCGTCGCTGAAGACCATGCCATCAGAGAAATGATGACATGACTTGCACTTGACTTTGTTTTGAGTGAGGGAGGGCTGTGCAGGTCACCAGCTTCACTTCTCCTCCAGAGCCATCTGAATCCAGTGACCAGATATTCATCAGGATGACTAGAGATGACCCAGGATGAGGCAATTGGGGTTAAGTAACTTGCCCAAGGTCATACAGCTAGTGAGTGTCAAGTGTCTGAGGTGAGATTTGAACTCAGGTCCTCCTGACTCCTGCACTGGTGCTCTATCCACTGCATCACCAATAGGAACTGCATTAGCACTTAGAAATTGAAGCACTAACCTGTCTACCACGTACCTCAAGTGACTGTGAACTGCCTTTATTTTCTTTTGTAATTAAGTGATGTAGACAATGAGCTAAATTCTTCCTTCAGGGTCATCCCTGGCTACTCAGTATCCTGACTGATGTTGGTTGGGTCCACTTTATTTTCCTTTTATGACTACTGAGTAACCTCTTCAGGTCATGGGCACTGAGACCCATTCAGGGAACTAAGAACTGTTCCCTCATAGCTTAGGACCAAGTTTCCCTTGTAGCATCAATGTTACAGATGGTCATCATCTAGCTCAACCCCTTGCAAGGACAAGGGATGATGGAGCTGAATCATTAATTACTTACTTCAGTGTCTGTAATTAATGAAGTAACAGATCCCAAGACAAATGAAATGATTTCTTAGGCTATGTCTCCCAAGCCCCAAAAAGACAGCTTCAAAACTAAATAATCAAACCAACTAATTATGAGGTAAATGAATAGATGAGCAAACAAACAAACGAGTAAGTAAATAGATGAATGAATAGATAAACAGATGAATGAATGGATGAATAAATAATGCTACAGTGGTGATTAGAAACAACTCATTTTACTTAATCCAACCATTAAAAGGAATTCAAGCAAACCAGTAAATATGTATAAATAGAGCCATAAAATTTTTTCTCAGTGCAGTAGCCAATGGAATGTAAGCCTCTTGAGAGTAAGAACTGCTTGATATTTATGTGTGAGTATATACTGACACATATACATACATATATGCAGAATGCATATGCATACATATGTATATATGCATACATGTATGTATATAAACATATGTACATATACATATATATACATATTTTATTTATAAATAACATTTGTCCAGCACCTTTTATGATACCTGGCACATAATAAATACCTGATAAATGGATGATTGTGGATTGGAATTAAATATTAAATTTGAATTAAATATATATACTCTTGGTGAAGTATCCATTTTTTTTTAAAAGTAGTGTTACTTGTACCCTATATGGGGGCAGAGTAGGACAGGGGAGATACAAAATTGTTAATATTTTTCACCATAAAGTTCAGCAAAATAGGAAAGGGAATAAACATTCGTATAGAGCCTATGTACTGTGCTAAGTGCTTTTTACAAATATTGTCTCATTTGATCCTCACAACAGCCTTACAAGATAGATACTACTATTAGCTGCATTGTATTGTTGAGGAAATTGAGGCAAACAAAGGTTATGTGGCTTACCCAAAGCCCAGTATGTAGTAAGTTTATGAGGCCAAATTTGAACTCAGAACTGCCTGATTCCATGTCTAGTATTCTAGAAAATATTCTAGCAGTTGCCTGGCGGAACTTTGTAAGGTATCAGTAGCATCCCCTTATCTGGGGGGATGCTGATGTGTGTCACATGCGCACACACACACACTGACTTTACACTCTCATCCCCCTCTATCCTATCTTAAGCCTCCTTCAGAGATGAAACAGTGATATGCTGTTACATGCTTAATAACTAGCTCTTTGGGAAAAATATGTTTGACAAACTTTTTAAATTTAATCTGTATTATTAGAAATGTCTCCATCACTTTCTTAAGTCTTAGACCATTAATAAAACAATAAATCAAGCCCTGATTTATATCATTTGTCTATATCCAACATATAACTACTCATGTTGAAAATTGAATAATGAGCTCTTGAGATCTCATTTAAATTGACTCCAGCGCACCCCTCCATGAAAGAATATGACTATGTTTCTGGATACTCTAGGAAAGCATAAGAAAAAAGACTATCCTACCCACAGGGGCAGCTCTGGCCCTGTAATACAACTCTGAAAAAGACTGATATAACTGAAATGGTGAACAAAATAGATTTAAGTGGAGAGAGATTCTAAGGCTTAGAAGTGCAACATAATCCAAATAAAATGTATTGTATATCATGCATAATCCAGATTGTGTTTAAAATCTAAGTTAATAGAATACAAGGGAAAAGATCCTACTTACTTTTTTTTTTTTTTTGCAACAGATGAGAAATAGTCATATAATGTGCTTCTAAGTTATGTATTATAATTAAGTTGGGAACTTTATATACTCTCTCTGTTTCTATCTTTCTTTCTGTCTGTTTCTCCTCCTCCCTTTCCTCTTTTTTAAAATTCTTATGAATTTTAATCAGAGATTAACCTTTGACATGCCTTTAACTCATGCCAATGGTTATGGTAGAACAGAAACAGTTGTATGAGTCATACAACTGAAGAGAAAACCAATCAAAAAAATAATACAACAGAAATGTATAACTTGATTACCTCCCTTTTTGAGGGCTGTTGAGGGTCAGATGCCTATCCCTTGGAACTAGCCAATTGAGATTAAACACTCTTCCAGCACCCCTGTTAAGTTAATGGAGGGAAGGAAAATGGAGTAAATAATGGGCAAGAGAGATGAGGAGATCCAGGGGGAGAAGGGGGACAATGGAAAACTCTTGAGAGAGAAGAAAATGCCAGTTAGTGCTCAACAGTCCAGAGATGTCTCTAAAATCTGCTATGATTTCCAGAACAAAGCTCAGGATAGAATAAGCCTCAGACACCTCCACAATCCATGAGTGAGCAATTATAAAGTGACTGCAATTTTTAGCCTTATGATATTACCTAGTTGACACAGTTGTAGAGTGAATGTGAATTAATTAATGACTTTCAAAATAGTAAACACTCATTTAAATAGAGGGTAAAAGAAAAAAAAGAGAGAGAATAATACCACACTCTTGAATTAGTAGGACAGAAGTTCATTCAATAAGAGTTCTAAAGATTTTTTTTTTAATTTTTCATTTTTAACACAGTTCATATCATATAAAACAATTCCAACTTTTGGTCAGGTGATACTTCTTTTAAAGCATTTACAATATAGACCACAAATGATTTTTTTTTAACATTAACCAACTGAGACACAAATAATAACCATATATGCTAACTTCACAAGCCCTTGACCAAATTGTCTCCACACTATTACTAAGAATTAAAGGACTGTAATTTATTGTTGTTGGTCTAAAGTCCTAAGCCTAATAGCTTAATTTTAGACTTGACCTTGGATGTTCCCCTACGAACAATCTATAATTTAATAGATCTGGTATTAAACTCATAAACCTTTTGACTATAGGAAATTGCCACTAAAAGTAGGGACATTTCAGGGAAACAATATCTCCTCAACTTCATTTCAATTCCAGACAGAAGTAGATTATCAACTTGCATTCAGTCAGGCTTAAAGTCTGCCAGGTGTCAGCAGGGAAATTGAGTCAGGAGAATCCTACGTCAGCCCAGGCTGAACAGCCGCTCTCCCACCCTTTGTTAATAGTACCATAGAATCTTAAGCAAGATTCCAACACCAGGTTTCAGATATGACTATAATTTCACATTGGCTAAGGAACATCTTTTGAGGCAAGTCTAACGTGGCTTACGTGCTTTTCTATACATGTTCTAGTTCTTGATTAAATAACAATCATAAAATCAAATTTACCATTAAAACCTTAACTTTTCCATCAATGCCAAATTTTACCCAAGGTTACCTGCCTCTAGGAAACTTAGACTAAAATTCTTTTCCCCAAACTAAAGATATCTCTGATTTAGTCTCAGTAATTAATTCAGTCAATTGTTTTAATACTAATTGCTTTTATATCACTTTGTAACGTGTCTAATTTTTCTCCCCATTTCTCCCCTTCCCTACCCCCTAATACCTTATATTCTGATTATTCCTTCCCTCAATGTACCTTCCCTTCTATCACACCCCACCCTTCCCTTATCCCTGTCTTCTCTCTTTTCTTGTAGGGTAGATTTCTATTCCCCATTACCTCTGTTTCTTATTTCCTGGTTATATGCAATAACAATTCTCAATATTAATTTCTAATACTTTGAATTCCAACTTCTCTCCCTCCCTCCCTTCCTATCCATCCCCACTGAGAAGGCAAGCAATTCAATACAGACTATGTGTTATTTTACAAAAGACTTCCATAATAATCATGTTGTGTAATACTAACTATATTGTCCTCTAGCCTACTCTGTCACTCCTTATTTTTTTTATTCCCTCATTTGACCTTGTCCTTTCCCAAAAATATTTATTTCTAGTTACTCCCTTCTCCCATTTGTCCTCCCTTCTATCATTCCCCTCATCCCACTTGTCATCTCCTCCCCCACTTTTCTGTAGTGTAAGATAGATTTTCATACCAAATTTTGTGAGCATGTTATTCCCTCCTTAAGCCATAAGTGAAGAGAGTAAGCTTCACTTTTCCCTTCTCCCCTTCTCCCTTTTCTCCTCCATTGAACAAGATTTTTCTTATCTCTTTTATGAGTTATAGTCTGCCCCATTCCATTTCTCCCTTTCTCCTCCCAGTATTTTCCTCCCTCACCCTTTAATTTTTATTTTATTTTTTGTGGATAGTATCACTTCTGATTCAACGCAACCTGTATTTTTTGTCTATATGTGTGTGTGTATGTGTGTGTGTGCATGTACAATCCCTCCACCTACCCAAATACTGAGAAAAGTCTCAAGAGTTCCAAATATTTTCTTTCCATGTAGGAATGTAAATAGTTCAGCTTTAGAAAGGCTTTTATGATTTCTCTTTCCTGTTTACCTTTTCATGCTTCCCTTGATTCTTGTGTTTGAAAGTCAAATTTTCTCTTCAGTTCTGGTCTTTTCATCATGAATGCTTGAAAGTCCTCTATATCACTGAATGACAATTTATTCTCCTGAAGTATTATACTCAGTTTTGCTGGGTAGGTGATTCTTGGTTTTAATCCCAGTTCCTTTAACTTCTGGAATATCCTATTCCAAGCCCTTAGATCCCTTAATGTTGAAGCTGCCAGATCCTGTGTTATCCTGATTGTATTTCCACAATACCAGAATTGTTTCTTTCTAGCTGCTTGCAGTATTTTCTCTTTGACCTGGGAACTCTGAAATTCGGTCACAATATTCCTAGGAGTTTCTCTCTTCCAGTCTTTTTCAGGAGGTGATTGGTAGATTCTTTCAATATTTATTTTGTTCTCTGGTTCTAGAATATCAGGACAGTTTTCCTTGATGATTTCATGGAAGATAGTATCTAGACTTTTTTTGATCATGGCTTTCAGGTATTCCTATAATTTTTAAATTGTCTCTTCTGGATCTATTTTCCAGGTCAGTTGTTTTTCCAATGAGAAGTTTCATATTATCTTCTATTTTTTTCAGATTTTTGGTTTTGTTCCTTAACTGGTTGCTTTATCTCAGATACCTTCAGAGGCCTTGGAGGCAGGGGCCTTGACTTCCTGTGACAGTAAGACTTGTTCTTCCTCATCTGAAAGGATGGAAGGAGACACCTGTTCACCAAGAAAGTAGCCTTATATGATCTTATTTCTTTTTCCTTTTTTGGGCATTTTACCAGACAGTTACGTAACTTCTGAATCCTTTGTCAAGAGGATGGTCTTATTGCCCCTCCTCCCCCTAGTATCCTGTTCAAGGCTGAGATTCAACTCAACTGCTGGATTCTCCCGAGGGCTTTGGGTGGGGGTGGGGTCATCACTCAGGGCTGAGGTTTAGATCAGCTGTTCCCTACCACCAGAGGCTTTAAGCTGAGTTCCCTGGACAATAGATCTAGGCTGTTTCCTCTGCCACTGTAGCTGCCTGCAGTCTGCTGCTGCTGTTGCTGCCATCAGGAACCCTGTTCCCCTCTCGCCATGCTGGAAAAGCCCTCCCACACTGACCTTTGGAGCTTTCTTTGTCACTTTAGGGTTGAGGGATCTGGGACCCTCTCTGCTGGGAACTCTGCCCTGGAGATTTGTTCAGGTCCTGTTCCTCCCAGTGTCATGTGGCTAGCAACAGCAGCAGCAGACTGCAGTCAGCTACAGTGGAGGGGAAGCAAGCTAGGTCCATTGTCCAGATATTTTGCTCCCTTAGTTTGTTTATAACATCAACCTTTATACCTAGATCATGTATTCATTTGGATTTTATTTTAGTATATGGTGTCAGGGGTTGGCCTATGCCCAGTTTCTGCCACACTGTTTTTCAGTTTTCTCAACAGTTTTTGTCAAATAGTGAGTTCTTATCCCAGAAGCTGCGCTCCATGGGTTTATCAAGCAGTAGACCCCTATACTCATTAACTACTGTGTCTTGTGTACTTAACCTATTCCACTGATCTACCCCTCTATTTCTTAGCCACTACCAAGTGATTCAGATGATTGTTACTTTATAATTCAATTTAAGATATTCTCAACCGTTTTTCCTTCCAGATGAATTTTGATATCATTTTTTCTAGCTCTACAATTTTTTTGGGTAATTTGATTGGTATGGCACTGAATGTGCAAATTAATTTAGGTAGAATTGTCATTTTTATTATATTAGCTTGGCCTGCACATGAGCAACTGATATTTTATTTAAATCTGACTTTATTTGTGTGAAACGTGTTTTGTAATTGCATTCATGTAGTCCCTGGGTTTGTTTTGGCAGGTAGATTCCCCAATATTTGATAGTACCTACAGTAATTTTAAGTGGGATTTCTCCTTCTATCTCTTGTTGTTGGGCTTTGTTAGTAATATATAAAAATGAAGATGATTTATATGGGTTTCTTTTGTATCCTGCCACTTTGCTAAAGTTGTTTCTTATTTCAAGCAGTTTTTTACTTGATTCTCTAGGGTTCTCTAAGTATATCATCAGATCATCTGCAAAGAGGGATGATTTAGATTTTTCTTTGACTGTTCTAATTCCTTCTATTTCTTTTTCTTCTCTTATTGCTAAAGCTAACATTTCTAGCATCATATTGAATAACAGTGGTGATAATGGTACCCTGGGTATATCTTACATGTTATATATTGCTTGTATGTTGCTCCTCTGGCCCTATTAGATTATAAGCTTCTTGAGGTCAAGAACTTGGAGGATTTTTTTCCCCTTCTTTGTATCTTTAATATTCTTTTGTTAAATTTTTTAAATAAATGATTTTATTTTTTATTGCTCCCCTTCTCATTCCCACTCCATTGAAAAAGGAAAAAAAAATTCCTTGTAACAAATATATAAACAAAATTAATTCCATCATTAGTCATGTTTACATATATATGTATATATATTCATATACAAATCATATATTCATATATGTATATACGTATGTATAAATTATTCTGGAGGCTGAATACATCATTTCTCTATCAGGATAGTTTCATCATTGGCCTTCTCATTTCATTGATCATAGTTTTTAATAGTCTTCAAATTTGTTTGCAGTGTTGTTATTGCATAAAATAATTTTCAGGTACTTTATAATCATCTTCAAATTCATCCCTTTTGTAATATTGAAATTATAGTATAAGTTTATTCTGCGGTTCTGCTTATTCACTCTTCATCTGTTCATGCAACTTTTTTCATGTATCTTTGAATTTCCCTCATTTTTTATAGCATACTAGTATTTTATCACATTCACACCACAATTTAGCCTAATTAATATACATCTCCACAGTTTGCAAGGTTCTTTTGCTAACCCAAAAAGAGCTATGAATATTTTTGTAGATATGAGATCGTTTCCTCTTTTTTCCCATCTCTTTAAGGTATAGGTCTGAGAGTTCCATAGCTGGGTCAGAGGGTATGAACTATTTAGCAGCTTTTTGTTTAAATTTCCAAATGCTTTCGAGAGTGTAGACTTTCAGTGTTCTACCAATAGTGCCTCAATGTGCACGTTTTCCTATAGCTTCATTTCCGTGTCATCTTTGCCAAAATGATGAATGTAAAATAGAAACTTAAAATTTCTTTAATGTTCACTTCTGCAATTATTAGTGATTAAGAGCATTTATTCCTTCATCTAATTCTCCCAGGACCTGTCACAATGCCTAACACATAATAAAAATTCAGTCATTTCTTATTAACTGACTGATTGACTGACTAGCTGTCTGATTTTAAGGGAAGATCCATTTGTTCCTGTGGGGTTTGTGTGTGTGTGTGTGTGTGGGGGGGAGCTTTCAACAACGTGGATGAAAAATTACATCAACAGCTTTTCCAACATCTACTTATGTAACTGTGTTTTTTTTTCCATTAAAACAATCTATTATGTTTGTAATTTTCTTTATTTTAAACCAACTGTGAATACAAATCTGCATATATTTTTTTATATGTTGTAACTCTTTCCTGAATTTTCTTTCAATTTTTTTGTTGTTATTTACTAGAAGTGTAAATCTATAGCTTCCTTTCTTTGTTATGCCTGGGTTATCAATATCTTAAATGTATCAAAAAAGGAATTGGTAAGATCTTTTCTTATGTTTTTTGGAACATTTTAAGTTCAGCTGGAGTTAATTTTTCTTTTGAATGTTTAATAGATTTCATTTGTATATCCATCAGGTTCTGAGTTTTCTTTTACAAGTTCATTTATGATTTTTGTTCTTTTTTCTGCTATTGGTTCATTAATCTTTTCATTGTTCTTTTCATCTAAGTAATTAATGTTTCTGTAGATGTTCATCCATTTTGTCTGTTTTCAGTTTCATTGGAATGTGATAGAACTTTTAATTTTAGTAATCTCTTCATTGGTTTTTAGAATTTATATTTTTCTTAATTGCTAATTTATTATTTGATGTTTTTCTATTTCTTATTTCTAATTTGTTTACCCAATTTTAATTGATCTGTTCTAGTTGATAAAAGTATGTGTGTATATACATGTATGCATGTGTGTTCATGTATGTATACATACATATTTAGATATGTATATATATATGAATTTTCTGTAAGGACTATATCCCACATGGCACATTAATCCAAATTTTCTATTCTTTTGTAATTTATTCTTTGATAAACCAATTATTTAGGATTAAATTATGTAGTTTCAAATTAATCTCACTCTTTTCTTCAAAGAATCTTCTGTATATATTTTATTGAGTTACATAAATAGGGGAATGTGTAGCATCCAACTTGGACCAGTTATGTACCACCAAAAGTCACTTGTGGCCACAATGTATGCTGGTAAACTGTGAATTGCACGGTATGGGAGAAGATTAAAACATTTTCAGTTCCAGCACCCAGGAAAATCATTATCAGAGAGGAGGGAGTCTGAATTGAGTAAAAGAAGAATGCAAGGGGGGAAAAATTAGTAAAAATTACCAAAGATCTCAAGAAGAAGAAAACTCAAAGATTTCAAAAACAAGCAGAGAAATCAATAGAGAAAACATTAACAGCAAAAGGAAATACAGCTTCCAGATCTAGTAAAGGAATTCAGACATGTATAAATAAACACTGCAAAACAAAGGAAAATGATCAAACACTTGAGACAGAAGATCCTTTGGAAATTGAGAAGAACAGGGAACCACAACATACTGTTCCTGAGTCGTTTGAAAAAAAAATTGAGAATTATAAGAGAACTCATTTATTATTTGTTCATCTTTTCCCATGGAGATTGACAGTTTAACTTTTAAAAAGCTAACTTGCCCACCAAATTTTTAGTCTTCTGTTGCTGTTATTTTAAAATTAAGTAAATATAACTCCATTTCATTTAGTTTCTCAATTTAATTAATATTTAACTAGCAAAATTATTTCTAATAACATCTTTTTTTATGTTCATTCATTGTGAATTCTTGTCATTTTTGATACTCCTCATTTTACTTTTCTCTTTAAAAGAGCCAATGGTGGATTTATTTATTTTTAATACAGTTCCTTCCATTATTAATCCAATATTTTATTGTAATTCCTTAATGTCCTTTAACTTATTTAGAATTTAATTGGTTTTTTGTATTCATTTGTTTTCTAGAGTTTTTTTAAATTGTAATTTTGTTGACCTACCTTTTGTTTTTTGTTAATAAAACTGTTCAAAAACATAATTCACTTTCTTAAAGGCTACTTTGGCTTTATCCTCAAAATTTTGGTATATCATCTCATTATTGTCATTATCTTTAGTAAAACAATTTATTTTCCTTGTGAATTGTTCTTTGATCCATCCTTTGGTATTAATTAAATTAATTCCAATTATTTTCTGATTCACATGTATTTAAATTAACTCAAATTAATATTAGTGACTTCAAGAACCTTTATTAAATATAATTTTATTGCATTGAATTGATTAAATATGCTTTGAGATATTTATGCTTTTATGTATTTTTTGTGCAGTTTTATAAGCTGGTCAAATTTTTACAAAAGTGTCATACCCAGATGGGAAATAATATTCTCTTTTTTATTTTTGTTTAATAGTCACCATAGTTCTATCATGTCTAACATTTCTAAAATGTCCTTAATTTCTGTATTATTTATTAGATTTGTCTGGATCTTATTGAAAGCCCTCACTACTGCAGTTTTATTGTCTATTTCTTCCTTTACTTTATTTAGATTCTTTCTTATTTATATTATATGTAATTCATAAATATATAAAGTATTTATATTAGTACTTTATCTATGCTATCTTACAGGATTCTCTATGGTCCCTGTTTATTTCTTTTATTAGATGAACTGCTATTACTTCATATGACATCCAGATTGCTATATCACTTGAAGCATAATAGATTTCCTAGAGTTTGTAATTTTAACTCTATGAGTCTTATATTACAAGTGTGCTTCTTATAAACAACATAATGTTAAATTGTGTTTTTGAATCCACTCTTCCATTTTATTGGTGAATTCATCTTATTCACATTCACAGTTTTGACCTTTAATTGTGCATTTCCATTCCTCCTATTCTGTAACTTTTCCTTCCCTTTGCTTTTACTTTTTCTTTACAGAGAAGAAGAGGATGGTGAGTGAGGAGGGTGTTCCTCACCAGTATCCTACAGTTGATACACTCTGTTTTTGCTCCTTTGTCTCCTTTTCCCCCTGCACCTAGACCACAAATCAAAACTTTTACATTTTCTTTTCTTTTAAACTTTTCTTCATGATCCACCCTCCTTGGTAAGATTTTATTTTCTTTATGACTAATTTTTCCCTGAAACTAGCCTTCCTCTTAGTCTCCCCCTATCCTCCTCCCTATTCTTGCCTATTTCCCTGATGAGTGAAGTGTATTTCATTACCCACCTCTGCGTGTATATTTGTATGTAGGTATGAGTGATCTTTGACCAATTCAGATGAAAAGAGATTCAATTGACACACCCTAGCCCCACCCCTTCCTCCTTGGGTCTTTTACATGGGCATTAGACTTACATGAAGTAATCTTCCCAGCTCTTCCTTCCCACTTTTTCCTTTTATATTCATTTCCCTTTGGATAAAGTTTGACATAATGAGTCTAAGAACATCTACACTTGATGTTGTTTCTTTGATAATTATGACTACCCTTAAACTTTGAATGATCCTCTGCTACTGGCTGAATAAAATTTAGTCTCCTTAGCCTAGCTTTAAAGATCTTCCAGAGCCTAGTTGCAAACTACCTTTCCAGTTTTTTGTCAAACTATTCTACTTCTATTCTACTTCTACTATTCTACTTCCTTCCTTCCTTCCTTCCTTATTGTATTATTTGGCCTACTACCCCTTTTAAAGTTTTAATTTAATTTAATTTAATTTTTATCCATGCCCCCCAATTACACCTAAAGCTACTATGGTCCACCCATAATCATTCCAGTGGCCCCCAGGTGATAGTATCACCCACTTTGGGAATCCATAGTCTAGATGCTATGGAATTGGGCTTTGATATCCCTGGTAGTATTCACTTTAGAGATTATATTTAATAGGTGATCAGTGGCTTTTTTATATTCAAATTTTACTTTATATACAAATTTTACTAGTTCTAATAGATCTAGGAAAGTTCCCCACTCCCACTCCTAAGTTTTCATGAAATGTAATATATTTCATTAAATGCATTATGTAATTCATGAATAATGTAATTTATGAAATATAATATAATTAAGTTTTAATAGTTTTCAGGTAATCCAGTGATTCTCAAATTATCTCTCTTTGATCTTCGTTTTCATGTTAGTTGTTCTTATTATGAGCTATCTTATATTTTCTTCTATATTTTCACTTTTTTGACTTAAATTTAATATTTCTTGTTGTCTCATGGGGTCACTGACTTCTATTTGGTCCATTCTATTTTTAAGTTGTCTGTTGCTCAGTTTAAATGTTTTTTAACCTCTTTGTTTTTCTCTATTCTTTTTGTCCTTTGCTAATCTTTCTTTTAGTTTATAAATTTTAGTTATAAAATCATTTTAATATTTTCAAGAAACAAAAACTTCTTTATTCTTCTAGGATTTCTAGCTAGATAGACTTATTACCAGGAAGGGTTTTTCTCTGAGGCTTGATTTGTAGAAATTTTGGAGCAATTTTTTCTTTTAGAATTGTTTCTTGGGTATCCATCACCATAATATCTTTTTGTGGTGGAATTCTTTTTCTTTTTTGTTTACTTATTCTTTTGCCCTTGATTCCCAAATCGAGACAGTGAGTTAGGGCCAGCATCTGTACATTTTTGGAGGAAATATCTGGGCCTAACTTCATCTTGTTTTGTATTTTATTGTGTCTTTTCTAATCATTGGGTTCTGTGCTTTCCATAGGTCTCAGGGATGGCTCAGGGTAGGAAACTGAAAACTGGTGTCTGATCTGAATTCGTCTGATCATTGTTTTCTGGATGTGAGATTTGCAAGTTCCTCAACTAGTTTTGGGTTTAGGAAACAGTCTCTCTGGGCTTGCCCCTGTTTACCGTCCCAGTATTTTGTGAATAGCCTCAGCAACCATCAGCTAGCTGGAAGGGTCTCCAGATTTAGTACAGCAGAATCCCTCCTTATTCTGACATTATCTGGTTATTCAGCCTCAGGAGACAGATGTGATTGGGTACTGGATCCTAGGTCTTGCTTTACAGTAAGAACCACCTGAAGAATCTGTTGTCTACTTCTGTACCTGTTCCCTGCCCAGAACAACCTTCTGGTCCATGACCACACTTTGTTTACCACTCCCAGTTTAAACTCTCCTCCTCAGTCTATACTGGATCTCCTACTTAGCTCTCAGTTAAAGTGATAAAACTGCCAGATGACAACTGTTTCTTTTCCCTGAACAGTATTAGTCCCTTCCATGTCAAATTTAGGATCTCTTCTTGACTTCCCGCTCAGTCCCAAGGACTAGAAGGATGAGTAAGACACTGGCTAGGCTTTGGCTACATTGTCACATAACTCTGCTTTCTTTTGCCAAAATAGACTACGAAAATGACTAACTGATTTTTCCTTGTTTTTCCAGATCAAGACCTAATCTGTTTTTTTTTTTTAACTCCTTTGTGGAATAATTGTCCTGGAAAGCTGGACTATGCTCTACTTCCTACTGGAGCATATTGGCTCATATGCCCTACATTTGCTTATGGGATCTCTATTTCCTACTACAGAGTCGTGTGTGTGTGTGTGTGTGTGTGTGTGTGTGTGTGTGTGTGTGTGTGAAGATACACTTGAAGTGTAATGGATTTTAATTCATCCCTTTATTTCTAACTCTGAGTGAATCTTTATGTTTCAAGTGTATCTCTTTCAACAACATATTTTAGGATTCTTCTTTCTAACCTGATCTACTATTTTCTCAAATTACATGGATAGTTGCTTCCATTCACTTACATAAATGTCACCTTCTTCTTCATAAATATCACCCCTTCTTTACAGAGGAAAAAGATGGTGAAAGAGGAGTGTCCTTAAAAATAGTCATCTGTGATTCACATAATCTATTTTCACTCTGCTGACACTCTTTTGCCCACAACTATCCTATCACAGGTTTTTACTCTTTGTTTTCAAACTCTACCCTCCAATATTGGAGTTTGCTTTCTTTATGACCAATCAGTCACTAACTTACCATCCCTCTTAAAATCCCCCTACACTTTCTCTATTTTGTAGTTGAGTTCAAAGTATTTTGACACCAAATGCTTTTTTTGTTTGTGTTATGTATGTGAGTGCATGATTGTGTGTGTTTTGTTTTGTGTGCCTCTATGTGAGAAACAGATTGGGGATGAGAAAGAAAGAAAAAGAGACAGAGACAGGGAGAGAGGGAAGTAGGAATGAATGGGAAAGAGAGAAAGAGAGACAGAAGGAGAAGAAGGAGGAAAAGGAGAAGAGAAGGAGAGAGGAGAGAGATCCACTCTATTTGTCTAATGTAGACAGGAATAAGGTTCTTGTAATTTCCATTTCACTCACCCCATTCTCCCATGTTTGTATATTAATTTCCTTTACTCCTATTACGGAGATAGCTAATTCCTTTAACTTCCTCTTCCTTGTATTCCTTGTTCTCTTCTTTGTTTTTATTTCTTCTCTTAAGACCATCAACAGACTCAGGCCCTCTGTTTGTAGTATTTCATTCACTCTATGACCCTTGAAGACATTAGAGTTCTTAAGGGACACTTATTTCTTATCCTCCCATTAGAAAGTAATTTTCATCATTACATAGCCACTTCCAAATGTTCAAATGTTTTTACCTTTTTAGTTTCTCTTGTCTCTTGTGTTTGCATTTTGAATGTGAACACATTACTCCCTCTTTAACTCTGGTGTTTACATTAGGAATTCTTAAAAGTCCTCTATTCCATTAAAGTCTGCTTCTCCTCCCTACCATCCCCTCAACCCCAGAGAGCATAGTCAGTTTTCTAACTAAGTTATTCTTGGTTGTAAGTTATCTTTTGCGTTTGGACATATTATATTCTACAATCCACCTAGTGACAAGTGAATTCTTTCTATTTTCATTTTGTTCTAATAGGTTCTAGTAGATCTGGGTTATTTTGGTTTATGATTTTTTTGAAATATGGCATCTAAGATTTTTTTTTGGTAATTTTCATATAATTAAATGATTTCTTTATTTGTTCCTTTATCTTTCACCTTACTTATGTTTTTATTTTTTCATACCTTAAATTTTCTTCTTTTTTTCACATTTACTTGAAGCTTTCTTGCTTTTATATATATATATATATATATATATATATATATATATATATATATATATATATATATATATATATATATATATATATATATATATATATATATATATATATATATATATATATATATATATATAGTCATATCCCTAGGCCCTTGAGATCTGGATCTGTTTCATTTTCTCCCCATATTATTCTATGCAGTAGATGCCTAATAAATTATTTTGATTGGTTTACTGATACTGATTTCATTCATTTAAGGGCTCCTTCCACTAATACAGGTTATGATATCACAGTACCCTAGTAACTTTCATAAGTTGCCAGGACTCTCCCTCTCCTTCCTCCTCTCCTGACCCCAAATAAATTATAGTACAATAGAAAGAGGGATGACTTTGAAGACAAAGAACCTTGTTTTAAATCCTTATTTTGTTTCTTACTAACATGTGACCTTAAGCAAGTCTGTGTGAAGTCTTGGTTACCTTATCTGTCTCATGAAGGAAATGGACTAAATAACATCTACAATCCTATCCAGTTCTAAGTGGATGATCAATCCTCTGTTGATGTGCCTGGAGAGATTTATCTAGGCCACTCATCAAATAACAATCATTGGATGCTTCACCAAACCCATACTTTTGGGGTTCTTAAGCTGTTTTGTGTCCTGGACCCCTCTGTTATTCTGGTCCTCAGAATGATATTTTAAATGCATAGATTAAAATATACAGGATTACAAAGGAAATCAAGTAACTTGAAATACGTTAATCAACTTAAAAATTCAGACATTCCTACTGAAAACCAGACCTCATCTTAGCCACTGCATCCAGAACAAGACACTGTCTAGTCACATCACCCCAAAAAGGCAACTATGTTTGGTCCAGGCATAAATTCCCAGTACAGAAACTGAATCTGAATAGGACTATGAGTAACTGAAGAAAATGCCAACAACAATGAAGAAATACTATTAGCTCAGGCAAGTCCAGAAGGTAAACTAAGAATAGCACTTATTAACAATTAGAAGTAGAACCTCAGAGAAAAGAGAATAACCTGGAGACTAGAAGAATATGTGAAAGAAATGAAACAAGACATAAAATGTAGTATAATGTGAAATAGAAGCTAAGGAAGATAGAAGAGTAGGTAACATTAATAGCTTAGAATAGACAGTGGTAAATCTCACTCAAGAACTGGACTCTGAACATTAGCCTGAGTCCAATAGAAAACAATGGCTTAATGAATGAGACATTAAAAATATTAAAATGGGAAGGGAAGATGAGAAATTCTTGTATTGTTTTCAATGTTTTCAAGAAATGGACCTGTCAAAGACCTTTTGCACACACACACACACACACACACAATTTATATAGATACACATATGGGATTTATAATATAAATAACTTTACATAAACAATTTATACAGTTTTGAATGTATATATACATTTCTGTATTATAATAGGCATAAATGACATATAAGGTTCAGTGTACTGTGCACATTTAAAGTGTCTACTAACATCCTAATTGAAAACCATTTTGTACCGCAAAGGGTTTTTATCCTTTAGCTCTAACAGGAGAGCACAAATTATGGCAGTTCCTATCAAGCTAAAAATTGTTTCAAGCATGACAGGGGTTCTCAAATTGGAGTCCATGAACTTTTTGATATTTATTTACATGCATATTCATGCGTACACATAAAGACACATGTATGTATATACACATACATGCATATTCATGCGTACACATAAAGACACATGTATGTATATACACATACGTATATATTTCAATATCATTGGTTTCTTTTGTAATCCTATGTATTTCATTTTTTACACTTAAATTAGGTCTATAGGCTTTACCAGAAATGTCAAGAGAGTCTGTGACACACACACACACACACACACACACACACACACAAAGTTCAGAACCCCTTCCCTGAAGCATATCTTTGGTGATGAACTAAATGGTTTTTTATCTGATACCTGGCTCAGCTAGGTCTAATGAGGTTCATTTAATGATGATCCTTCATTTAGAATTCAATAGTAATCCTAGACATTGTCTAGTCCATCTTCCTTATTTCATGGAGGAAGCTGCCAAGGCCCCACATAGACTTGCTCAAAATCACATTAGTAAGTGACAAAGCCAGAATTCAAGCTCAGATTCTTTATCTTCAAATCTTTTAGCCTTTCTATTGTATAATGTTTTATTATTATCATCATCATCATCACCATCATCCCCATCCATGGAGATTCATGGATGCTATTAGAATGTTGTAAACTCATGATCTATATACTAGGAAAACTCTCCCAAACTGATGACCTCATAGATCAACTCACCAATCAACAAGAATTTTTAGGTAGTTAGTGTACATAAGTCACACTGTTACTCACTATGGAGCAACATGAAACCCTCTCTGATACCAAGAGCCTTGCATACTATTTGGGGGGAGAGAATACTTATCCATATCCATATAAATTGTATATACACACATGTGTAATGTTTCATGTTTTAAAAAACATATGTTTATTTAAATACGATAATTGTTTGGAGAAGAACTAGTACCTGGGAGAATCAGAAATGTTTTTATATAGATGAATCCTTTGAATCTGAGCTTAAAAAACATCCAGAAAACTATTAATAATAATGTTAACATCCTTTTGCTATTATAAGCCTTCCATGTTGATTATATGTAAGTTGCTAGTTTTAGTTTATTAGTGACACATATTTACATGTGTGTATGTGTATATACAGATACATAAATGTCTACAATGGCCTTGGGGCAGCTAGGTGGTGCAGTGGATAGAGCACCAGAGCAGGAGTTAGGAGGACCTGAGTTCAAATCTCAGCTCAGACACTTGACGCTCACTAGCTGTGTGACCTTGGGGAAGTCACTTAACCCCAATTGCCTCATCCTGGGTCATCTCCAGTCATCCTGATGAATATCTGGTCACTGGATTCAGATGCCTCTGGAGGAGAAGTGAGGCTGGTGACCTGCACAGCCCTCCCTCACTCAAAACAAAGTCAAGTGCAAGTCATGTTGTCACTTCTCTGATGGTATGGTCTTCTTAGACAATGAAGGATGAACACACATCTGCATCTATGCAGATGTATCTCTTCCTATTATATGTAATGCCCTTGAGAGCAGTCTGTTTCATGATGTTCCACAGTGAGTCACATGGTGATATGTAGTAGGTACCTAAAAATTCTTGTTCACTGATAAATTGATTCATGATTTCATCACTTTGGGAGCTCCTTCCGTGGATGTGTGTGTGTGTGTGTGTGTGTGTGTGTGTGTGTGTATGTATATATGTGTGTGCGTCGATATATATATATCGATCTATATATAGATATAGATTATCTAGATTTAGACATGTTCAAGGGGTATGCTAGTAAATGTTTAACAGCCTGGCTCACTGGAAACATGACACATTTTAAAGTTTAACCTACATTATTAACATTTTCTCTATGACTTTCTTAAGTCTAAACAATCAACAACAAAAAAATAAATCAAGCTCTGGTTCGTACCATTTCAAACTTCTGAGGTGTAATTGCCCACAACGAAAATTTAATATTTGGATCTGGCAAACTAGGTCAAGCTGGCTCCAGTAAACCCTTGTATATATCTTCACAAACCTATGGGGATAAGAAGAAAAACCTTTCATTCACTCAGATATAAACAGTGGCCCTCTTTGAATCAGTCTTCACGTAATCATTCAAATTAGGATGTATGTACATATACATCTTGAATTAGACACAGCTGTATACCAAGTGATGCTGATATTTATCACATGTTGATTTTCTAAAGCAGCAAATTGAAAGCAACAGAAATCAGCTGACTTTTTGGTTTTGTAATTTACAAATCTAACAATATCTCATTCTTCAGACTATTCATGTATTAGCAATTATTCCTATGAAAATTTTCATTTTGGGTGTTTCCAAGTATATAAGAATTTGGTGTCATGCAAGTAGATAAGACATCTGAATGGGTGACTAAATATTCTATTTTTCTATTTCCAAAATTTATTAAAAATGAAGATTTCCCAGGTATAGTTTAAATTGTTAAAAAGTTAAGGACACCTTAGTGGCAAAATATTTTATCGCACAAAAAAGGCACTCAAGTGTTGATCTCCCCTTCAAGAACATTCTACAGTTTGACAGAGAGAATTATCGCTCCAAAGCCCTTTCAGTGTTTCCCTGTACATTTCCTAATGGAATCCAATGACCCTGCTATCCCCATAGAAACTCTTCATTTGACTTCATATTATACATTTCTGTAAGAAAGTTTAATCTACTTTTGATGGTGATGTAGCATTAGGTGTTATACGTAGAATATTTATTTCTCAGAATATTTCAGCATTTTTTTCACTTTGGAAATGAGACAAATTGGTAGGAATTTTCAAAAAACAATAGTTCAGCTATTGGAAGAATAGGGCCTGAAATGCAAACTCCTCACCATTCAATCATTTGTGTTACTTTAGATAATCAGTATAAAATACTCAAATGCAATTATTATTATTATTATAGCAGAGAGAAGCCTGAAGGTCTTAAGTTTATTATGTTAATGAGGGGAAATAGTTAAAAAGAGGAGAAAGAAAAGGGACATCACAGATACAAAGAAGCAGTATTTCCAACTGTAACTTCAATAGCAGTGGAAAGGGTAGATAGAGGACAGAACACTGGCACCAAAGAGACAGACATTTCCCACAGTAGTGTAATGCCACCTAATGAAAAAGTGTAATATCCCCCTAATGTAAGCCAATATACAGGAAGTTCTGATACAGGCTGGAAACACCGAGATTCCAAGACATAATAAAAGCAATAAGGACAGTTGTTTCTAATTACAACCCAACATTACCTATTAGGAGCAGGGTCTGATGCCAGTGGACTTCTGATCAGTAAGCAGCTTTAAGATTTCAAACTCTACAACCTTTGCACATGACATTGAAATACTTCAGGATTTTTTCCCATAGGATTCAAATAACAGGAGATTTGTTCTTGTTTGTATGTGTTGGGAGCAAGGAGGGACTCTATTCAGTGTCACATATTTGAAGTAGAAGTGAGCTAGAATATGACAGGGCCTTCAGACATGACAGAAGGAACCGGACTATGATAAAACAAAACAAAACAACAAATCCAAGCAATCCAAAAAAGTCCTGGTTTTTAATAACTAGTATGTTCTCAAAGTGGGTCAAGCTTGAACTTTTTTCTCTATTCTTTTTTGCTGCCACCCAAAGGGACATTTTGGGTGAGGAAAGAGGAGTTTTCAAGAAAGAAGAGTTGTGATGAAAATTGGGACCACAAAGACCCAAAGAAACACTTTAGCTGTAGTCAGAAACTTTTTATTTCTTCATTATACAATCTGATTTTAAGGAAATAAACTAATTTCCTTTGATTTCTTTTTAAAAATAACAATAAGCATCCTTTATGACAAATTTTATACTTTAATAGTATTTATTATAATTAGAAAGCATGATTAAAACTATAGAAAACCCACCATCAATTAATTACTAGTCAATTCCAAGTGTCCCATTTCTTTCTAGTTCTTATTAGCCCCATTATATCTTTCCAAGAACATATTTTTTTAAGAGAAACAATTTTTATGACTAGTTCAACTGAACTAAAAAAGACAGTTTCTCTACCCTTTTTGACCATATGACTTCAGGGGAAATTGGCATTTCAGTCTGAATTGCCCTTGTTCATAAGGTAACATTAAAGGATAAAATACAATGCAAGATACAGAGGCAACAAATGGAGTGCACATGGTGTCCGCTGACACTAGCTGTGTTGGAATAGAAGCTGGGTGATAGAGTCTCCTTTGATAGAACTGTTCATCAAGTCAAACCTTTTGTAGACATTTAGGTAGAAATAGGCCCCGTGCCAACAACATCTGATGACCCACAAATCTGAGTGATATACAAGGTGCACACTCAGCTCTTGGCTTTGATTAATGCGAAGCAGAGAGACACCCAATTGACTTCTGTCATGTTCAAGTTTATTAATTGCTTGTGGTGTCTAGTTCATCAAGCACAAATGTTGAAACCTGTTAATATACTTACAGTATGGACCTGCCTTAGCATATGGGAAAAATATTATTTTAACATGTTTTTGATGGCAGTGCATGCTATTTTTATCTCTTTCTTTGGCATGTATGAAAGGGGCCTTCCACCTGTGTTTGCAGGTTGTTTTCAAGGAGGCAAGCAGGCTGATGGAAAATTAATTTGTGGCTTTAGTGGAGAATCATGAAAGGGTGTAGGGGTATCCCAATGTTTAAATTTTGTCCCATTTACTTTGGTCAGTAAGACCCCATTTCTGAGCCATACTATATAGCAAACAGAATATTAACTACGGTTTCACTTAATCTTGGTCTGTTCAAGAAAGTCATAAGCAAATAGATTTTTGCGTGTAAATGGACAACCAAGTGGTACAGTGGATAGAGTGCTGAGCTTGAAGACTCCTCTTCATGAGTTCAAATCTCAGTTCAAATCTCAAACACTTACTAGCTGTGGGACCCTGGGAAAATCACCTAATCTTGCTTGCATCAGCTTCCTTATCTGTGAAATGAGCTGGAGAAGGAAATGGCAAATCACTGCAGTATCTTTGCCAAGAAAACACCATATGAGGTCACAAAGAGTCAGACACAATAGAAATAATTAAACACATACACACACACACACGCACACATGCACACACCCACATGCTTGTGTGACCAAACTATAAAATATGAAGTTTACTTTCCATTGTTAATTACAACAGGGAATCCCACATGCTAGATGAAATAACATGTAATTAATCTTTAAACCAAAAAATGATAAATTAGCTTAATTCTCCATTTTATCCTTGAAGAATCTGTAATTCAATTGGCATGATAACTCCTTCTACCACTGCAGATTACTACTAATCATTGAAATCCTAGAGATTTGTCTAATAAATAAAAAGTTAACTGACCTGCTCCAGATCACGTAGCTAGTAAGTATGTTCCCAAGTCTTCTCAAGTATATACTTATTATCATATTCACTATGTAATACAGCCTCAATTGCCAAGAATATCTTCCATTCCTATAAACTTTAACATTATAGTCAGATCACTGTTGCTTTCCTAAGACCAGTGTAAAATTTAAATCTTAAATAATGGAATAATGCTAGAAATCTTCTAGAATTTTTCCATCCCCATTCTATCTTGGACTATGCGTGTTTTGCTAGAATGAAAAGTCATACTGTCTTATTTTCCTCTTCCTAATGGGCTGCATTTTGTACTACTATAGAATATCCTTCACAGTCATAATAACCAAGATCACTTGCAGACCTTGGGATGCTCATCTTGCCTATTTACTTTGCTGCTATGGGCAGCTAAGTCTTCAGGGTAGCACCATTATTTAATCTGAACATCTGGGATTCATCATGTGTAGTGAAAGACAAGATGTATCCTCAATGTTAAAGCCAACATCATGATAGAACTGATGGATGGGACCAATGTGGCTAGATGAGCAAGATTAATTCTTTAGACATTTATCTTAGAGTTCATAGAGGGATTTTTATGTTTTTTCTTTTTTTGTCTTATTTTTGTATAATAAGATAATTTTGTCTTTTTTTTTTTTATAATAAGAAGGGTTTATGTATAAGATGGTCTAATTTTGTCTTGGGCCAATGGATTGGAAATGAAGTTTCCCTTCTTACAGGACTAGCGACTGACCCCACCCATCATAATGAGCCTATATTTCCATTTCCCTTCTCCAGCACAATTCTTCCTGTCACAGTTTCCTCATAGAACCTAAGAGTTCTCCTGAAGTGTCATGGATATTCTTGGAGCAAGTTCTGGAGAATAACCCTCAAGTTTAACAGGACATGCCTTTTTGTTTTGTCTCTCACTTTCAGTGTCATTGTGTACAATCCTGAAAATGATACTCTCTGGGTTCTCTCTTCTCTCTGCAGGAGAGTGCAGCTCTGTTGGAGTCAAAGGTTCATCTTAGTTTATTTTAATGGAAAAGAAGGAAATAGTCCAAAACACACAAACTTCATTTTTAACAGTGCAAATTACCTCCATGTTTATGCTCTCTCCAATTTTTTTTTGTCCTAAATTCCTTTTATTTTAAGACCATCTGTCCCCTGTGCTGGTGGACTCTCATCAGGAAATCTAATTAAAATGGTAGATGGAAGTTTAACAGCTTGAGTAAAATGTGGCAGCTTAACCTCTTAATACTAGATATTTGAATGGCTCCGAGATGGCCATTGGCTGCCTCCACTGCTCACAGTCTAGCTCACCTAGGATATGGAGCAATGGCAGTTGATGGACAAAATAAACTTTATGCATAGTAGAGGATCATGTGGGTAGAAAAGAGGTTATGGAGCATTGGAGTGTAAGAGATATCAGAATTGGCTAGGAATTCCTTGTAGTCAGGAACTGACAGCCAGGCATAATAAAATGCCAGATGGAAAAATCTAGCTCTTGGAACTTTGAACCTTTGAGTCTACTCCTTTTCTCTTGCAAATGACAATCTAGATACAGCTTTAGAAATAAGAATACAGGTTTATTTTGGAGCATTAAACCATTGGGAATTGAAGGATAAGCCTATCTAAAAATAGAATAAAAAATAATTCAAATTTCTGTAATGCCTTGAGCCTCACAAAGTTCTATACATATTACACCCATTTTATAGATGAAAGAATTAAGATGCAGGAAAGGTAAATGACTTTTCCTGTCAGACCCTAGGCTTCTAGATTCAAACCCCAGGGTCTCCTGATCACAGGCCTAGCTTGCTTTCCACTACATGGTGCTGTCTAGAGCTCCCTTTTAGAATATCGCCTAATGCCTTATGTATAGCATGGATGAAATAAATGGTTTTCCTTATCCTATAGGAAGATTTTTTGAGACAGACTCATTGGTGCTTTTTTAGTCATGAAAAATATTTGAACTCCCTTTCTCTAGTTCCTTTTCATTCTACTTTTGTAACCAATAAAGATTTGCCCTTTTGTTATGAAGATTTTTTTCTTTTGCTTTTCTTTAAAAAAAATCATTGCTCATGCTACCTACCAAGAAAGGAAAGAAAAACTGAGGTATAGGGCAATAGGAATCTGAAGCGGTTCTAAAACAATAATAGTTAGAATATTAAGACCTAGCACTTTAAGATCTGCAAAGCCTTTTACAAATACTACCTTATTCGATCTTAACAACCCTGAAAGGTAGATGTTATCATATTCATTTTGCTGAAGATGACACTGAAACAGATAAAACTAATAAGTGTCTGAGGCCAGATTAGAACTCAGGTCTTCCTGACTCCAAGTTGAGCACTCTATCCACTGTGCCACTTACAAATCTACACAGAATTACTATGTGAATTTTAAGAAACCATTCTCCTCTATATCTTATTTTCTGCTTAATGAAAATTTAGATGAACCAAAACTAGTACAAAGTCTCTAGATGACATTTTATAAATGTGACACTGAAAACAGTTTCTGTCATATAAGTTCCTGGATTTATGCTCTCTATCTCTACTTAATTATTACTGCTTGCTTGATAATTGCTTTACTTAATTAATAATTATTTAAAATGGAAAAGTTTTTTGAGCCTAGTCTAATGTTCAGCATTTTATATAGGAGAGAGCTAACTCTTTCATCTTCCTCCAAAATAGTCTACTTTTCCAGCATCAGCACAGAGGAAAATAGTTTCTAACTTTCCTTCAGTTTCACTAGAGGGGAATTTCGATTTTCATAAGAACTTCCTTTTTTAGACACTGTTATGTGGAGGAAGGCTAATTTCCTCCATTAGTTAAAATTAAGGGACAGTTCTTCCTTAAGCCCATTCTTTCAACTTAGGGTAGAAGAATTTCATTTAGAAGAAAGCTGAATATGAAATTAACTCCTTGAATAAATTAATAAATAAAAAATATTAAGTACTTACTATATGCAAGTCACTGAGCTAAGCACTGGGGATGCGATTACAAAAGCAAGAGAATTACTCACATCTTCACTCATATCACAAAACATATTAGGGAATTGTGGCCAAGAAAAGATATTTCAGTATAGGAAGTTACAAGAATAATTAGGGGAGCCAGAAGGGAATTAATTAACAAAATTTTTAAAGGATTAATGAAGTACTGATTTGATTTTTCTTCCCAGGACAAAGGAATATAGGGTAGGGTGGAGTAAGTTTGTATTGATAGGACTACTGGTAAAGAAACAGCCAAGGTGATGGTGGTTGCAAAGGATGGTCTGGGGCCTGTAAATCCTAGGTCTGGGGCCAAAGGTCATGGATATTGAATGGGCCATGTATATTTGGACTGGCTTACTCACTAGAAAAAATAGAGACAAGGGGGTCTGCCTTCTTCAGATTTACTCTGTCATCCACTACACTACTTATTACCTCACCACCTGGGAAACAAAATAGGCAAATTTGGTAAGCAGCGACAGTCACCAAGAAAGCAGAGACTGAAAAGCAAAACAAAATAAAATAAAATAAATTGATGGGGGGGTGGCAGCAAAGGGAATGCAAACAACACATGTCCACTAAAGCCATTCCAGTCATTTCCGAGTATAAGACAGAGCTTTGGGAATATGAAAAGTTCAGGGATTTCTTTCTTTTTTTTATGTGTGTTTAATCTGAGTATACTTTTTACATACTGCTGGTTCTGGTAACTGCATTAGGCTTGCCCTAATTACAGTCTACAGCTGACCTTGGGTTGCATCAGTCTTCATTTTTATCTGTTTGTATGTGGCAGCAGCATAAATATAACTAAATGATCAGGGCCAGACCAACATCGGGGACTCCTGTGATGGTAATTAGAGGAGAAATACAACACTTGTCCTAGAAGTTCACAGTAATACAGCCAATGATAGACATTTAGTCCAAGTCTGCTTCCCACCAGGCCTGCAGGTGCAAGGGGGAAAGGTGACAGTCAATTGCCTGTGTCTGTACTGTAATGCAACCTCAGTTCTGAGAGACACTCCCTCAGTCCTTTTTTCCTCCTTCTTGAAGGCATTTCAGAGGACAAGGGAAAAGCAGACATATATAGGGGTTGGAATTGGCCTGTGAAATTCTGTCAACATGGAGAAGCTAAAACTCTGTTGTAGTTATGAAAGGAAGCTGGGAAAGGAGCACAGTGCTGGCTCTACATCTGAGTGTAGGCGTTCAGACCATTAACTGCAGCTGAGCAATCATTTGATTCTATGTTTCTCTGCCCAGACGACTTGGGTATCTCTCAGAACATCTTTGGAATGTGCTTTTTTTTTTTTTTTTGGAGAAGATTTACTATTTTCGCCTCAGCATAAGACACAGAGATCCTGTGAGCCGAATGCAGTCATCTGTGATGATCACCTTTAGGCTTATCACATTGGCTCCCAAACCACAGAGTGACTCCAGAATCATCTTGGGGTATTGTGGAAGTACCTACAGGAATGTGTTATGCACATAGTAGGTACTTAACATAGGTTGAGGGGGAATGAGCTGATTGGAAACATGGATGCAGTGATGGCTATACAATTCAATACACTATTCGGAAATCCAGTTGAGGAAGATATGCCAACTCATATTATACCTCCTGCCTCAAATTCAAATGAGGCAAAACGTTCTGATGAGTTTTCATTGGGAACATAACCATTGATTTCCCATTGCTTAGTGATTCTAGAATTTTCAGGCAGGATATGTCACACAAGTAAAAAGAGTAGCACACTTTTTTTTTCTGGTAGTAAAAGAAAGTTTTCTCAGGCACATTCTTTGGTCTGCATATTTTGGAGAACAGTCATTTAAGAAAATAAAACCCAAGAAGTCCTCAACTTGAAAATGGCTGCCTTCCAAAGGTCAGAGGAACACAGATTTAGAATATTAATGGACTTTAGAGACTATCGAGACCACTCACTTTGCAAATGAGTAACAGATGAAGCTACTTGTCCAGGATCACACCAATAGCAAGTGTCTGAGGCAGGATCTGAACCCAGTTCTTCCCAACTCCAAATCTCCATCTGTTATCCCCCACTGCCTAGTTCCTTGTCTGTGCCCTTCCCTATGTAGTTAACTGTAGAGTAAAGTAGACCCAGACTCTCCCTTCTCTACTACTGATAATGAGACTTCTGCTTCTTAGCTTGGTTGTTCAGAAAGTTACTGTGGCCAGGTTCAGACTTTTCATCCCTATGTGAGCCATTTAATTCTTTGCTCTATCACTACTACAGACCACTCCAGCACCTGTAAGACTTGGTGTAAAAGGGGAAAATCAGTTCAAATTTGTTCTTACTCCCAATTTGTAATGAACTTCTCATATTTATGTATGTATGTATGTATGTATGTATGTATGTATGTGTGTATCTATCTATCTATCTATCTATCTATCTATCTATCTATCTGTCTGTCTGTCTGTCTGTCTGTCTGTCTATCTATCTGTCTGTCTGTCTGTCTATATATCTATCTATCTATATATCTCGCATATTATTTTATTTTGTAATTATCTAGTATATTTGCCATGGGATTGTTTTTAGGCAGCATTGTATAATGGATGGAGTGATTCACCATAAGCCAAAAAGACCTGGGTTTAAGTACCATCTCTGACGCTTACTAGCTCTATGACCAGGAATGAATCACTCAACCTTTCTGAGCCTCAGTTTTCTCACCTGTTAAATGGGGATAGAACACTGGTAGTTCCCAGCTTACAAAGTTGTTATGTGGCAGAATTGAGAAAAATCATGTAAACTACTTAGCAAACTTCAAAACATTAGATGAAAACTAGCTATTATTATATTATGATTTAAAAACAATTATTGATATATTTTACCTTTTTTGTCACCAGAATTTTTCCTATTATCTCTCCTCCTCCCCTTCCTAGAGTTATCCCATATAATAAATACACATTTTTTTCTTGTAAAGAAAAATACCACACCATACTCACGTACCTCTTTGTTTTGCAAAGATATAAGGTGAGAGTATCTTCTCAGATCTCTTCTTTGGAGTCATGCTTCCTTTTGGAACTTTGTGATATTCATTTTTGGTTGTTCATAATCATTCTTTCTACATACACTGTTGTAGTCATTCTTTGTATTACTTCTTGGCTCTGCTTATTTTCCTCCACATTGGATCATGAAAATCTTTCCATGATTCTCTATATTCATTGTATTTGTCATTTCTTACAAAAGGGTAATATTCCATTGCATTCATGTACCATGATTTGTTTAGACACTTCCCACTCTATGAGCATCTATCTGCTCTGCTTCCAATTCTTTGCTACCATAAAAAGTGTTACTATCAATACTTTGCTGTGTATAGGGGCTTTCTTCTTATCAATGAACTTCTTTCAGGTATAAGCTTATTAGTGGAATATCTGGGTCAGTGGGCATGGAAATTTTAGTCAGCTTATTTGTTTAATTCCAAACTGTTTTCCAAAAAGATTCATAGTTCTACCAACAATGCACTAGTTTGTCTTTCTTTGCACTACCATACAACATTGATTATTCCCATTTTTGGTCATCTTTAACAATTTGTTGAATAAGAGATGAAAAACTCAGAGTAATTTTAATTTGTATCTCTCATTATTTGTGAGTTGCAATATTCTTGTGTAACATGTTTGCATTGTCCCCCTTTCCTAGGGCAGACAAGTTATATCTCCCCTCAGCAAGAGAGGTTGGTAGAATTCATCTTCCATCTTCATAAGCTTGATCTCCCTTTTCCAGCACACCAGTGATGAGCTCCCTAGTTACATTTACCACTTACCATCAATCAACGCATAGAGAGGGATATTTACTTTTAAGAATGAAAGTATAAGCATTTCAGCTGTTATTTCTTACTTTGGTCTCTGGAAGAGTAGGCTTCATTCTTAACTCAGTTTCAGTCTTAACTCAGTTTCCATGAAAAGCTGGTCCCACCATGTTAATATTTATAAATGGTGTACTACCAGGTGAATCCCCCTGGCTAGACTAAAGTCCTTAAGGTTACTCCATGTTCTTTAGTGCATTTGACAATGCTCTGACTGCCAGATTTGTTCTAGAGGCTAACTTCCAGATTCCTGTGGCTCCCATTACTGACTAGTTATAGACCCAACTCCCTTCACCAAGAATCAAAAGAACAAATGAAAATGCTCAAAGACCTAGGGTTCCATGTGGCCTCAGAGAGGAAGAAAGCCCTAAAGCTGTACCATCTTACCACGTGATGTCTTCCAATCACTGTGAGGGAAACAGGAGAAAGAAGCAAAAAGCTGGAAACCAGCAATTCTATCTATGCAACCAAAGACTTCTCCCAAACAAATATTTAGCAAACTAGAACCAGTTACAGAATGTGCACACATGTTCCATAGTTTTTTCAAGGCACTTTCCTTACATGTCATCATGATTCTTCCAATAGCAAGCTGATGGCATCCACGTTTAGTCCAAATACCCACTAGATATGAATTTAAAGATGTTATTTCCCTGATAACCTTAATGCTAGTGCCTTCTCTCTGTTAATGATCTTTTATCTTTTTATTTAATTTACATTTTACTTTCATTTTCAATTACTCATTTTTTTCTTCCCTCTACCTCCTCCTCCACCAACTGAGGCAAAAAACATGATATGTTTATATGTATACACATACATACATTATAAATACAGTAGAACCTCAGTTTATGAATTTAATTCATTCTGAGATTCTGTTCATCATGCAATTTATTCATATTGCAAAGTGAATTTTCCCAAAGGAAATAATGTAAAGTTGGATGATCAGTATCACATCCCCAAAAATATTAATATAAAATAGTTATTTAGAATTGTAAGTTTTTGTCCCTAATGCTCCTGAAATATGATAGCAATTATTAGTACACAATAAAAACTGAAAATAAAGTAAATTAACCTGCACTTTACCTTTGAGAAAGTTGTGGCTGGAATGAGGGAGATGAGAAGGAGGAGGAGGAGGAAGGGTTATTGCTTGGAAGGAGAATCTCCTATGAGAATATCAGGAATTTCAACTCTGGGAGTATTCTCTCTTATGCTACTTTCACTAGAGAGGCAGCTAGGTGGTGCAGTGGATAGAGCACCAGTACAGGAGTCAGGAGGACCTGAGTTCAAATCTCACCTCAGACACTTGACGCTCACTAGCTATGTAACCTTGGGCAAGTCACTTAACCCCAATTGCCTCATCTTGGGGCATCTCTAGTCATCCTGATGAATATCTAGTCACTGGATTCAGATGGCTCTGGAGGAGAAGTGAGGCTGGACCTGCACAGCCCTCCCTCACTCAAAAAACAAAGTCAAGTGCAAGTCATCATTATGTCTCTGATGGCATGGTCTTCCTGGGCAATGAAAGACACACACACAAACACACACATACATACACACACACTCACACACTTTCACTAGAAGTAAGACTGACAGAACTGCCTTCACTTATTTTTTAATTTTTTAGAATCACTTTCTAACTCACTGATTTTTTTTTCCTTTACGTTGTTTGCTTCTGACTAGGAATCTAAAGACACTTGTTTTTTACATTTTTAAAAATTAATTTATTTGTTTTCTGTTTTCAACAATCACTTCCATGAGTTTTAAATTTTCTCCCTCTCCTTCCCTCCTCTCCCCAAAACCAGTATGCAATCTTATATGGGTTAAAAAAAATTCATTGCCCTAGTTGAGCATCATTCTTTCATAAGCCATTAAAGTTCAAACATCATGCTTGCACTGCAAATTTTTGTTCATCCTGCAAGAAATTTTGCGAAAAATTTTTCCTCCTCCAGGAAAGTATACATAAACCAGGTTACTCATAAACCAAGGTTTCCAGATTCTACTGTATGTATATACAGTAGAACCTTGGGATCTTGGTATATATATATATATATATAATGTGTGTGTGTGTGTGTGTGTGTGTGTGGAGAGGGAGTCATGACAAAGTCTACATTAGCCATATTAAGAAAAGCAAGGAAAATAAAGAAAAAATATTTCAATCTGAACTGTGATTCCATCAATTCTCTATGTGGAGGCATATAGCATTTTATATCATGTGAGTTCCTTAGAGTTGTGGTGGGATATTGAATTGATAAGTTACTAAGACTTTCACAGTTGATCTTCATTATAATATTGGTATTACTCTGTGGGTTGTTCTCCTGGTTCTGCTCACTTAACTTTGTGTGAGCTTATGTAGATCCCCTATTTTTCTGAAACTATCCCCTTCATCATTTCTTACAGTATAATAGTATTCCATCAAATTTATATGCCATACCTTGTTCAACCATTTTCCAGTTGATAGATATTCCTTCAGTTTCCAATTCATTGTCACCACAAAAAGAGCTGCTATTAATATTTTTCAGTGTGGTGTTTCAATAAGCTGACCACAAGTGCTTTGGCAATGAGTGGTCTACAAGATATACTTTCTGAGACTTGGTATTGTTACTGGCAGCAAGGCAAAGAAATGGAGAAATCTCAAGAATTCATCCTTGAAGAGTGGAGGGAAACAGAAATTTAGTTATTTAAAAGAATACTTGGCTAGCCATGTCCAAGCCATTGTAACTGAGTAGTTTTGTCTAAGAGGCACTATCCAAGTATGGTTATACTAACCTATAAGTTTCCTGAGGACACGGACCATAGCTTATCTATCTGAATTTGGTATCTTTCTCTGTGCCCAGTACAATGTTTTGAAAATAAGTATTGAATACTAAACCTGGAGAATAAAGATTTGTTTCTCTGTCCCTTTCTGTCTGTGTATCCATCTCTTTTTGACTCTGTCCCTTTGTCTCTGTGTCTCTCTCTGCTTCTGTCTCTCTCTCCTTCCCAGCCCTTAGAATTTTAATAAGTTTGCTATGAAGTTCAATATTAATTTCACAAAATTTTCCATGTCCATAATTTGATTTGAATATATAACTACTGGTATAGAAAGCTTATCAGGTGATTAACTTTTAAATAAATAGGTTATTAACTTTGAAAAATGTCTCTCAGGCAGCCATGTTTTGTCTCTCATTTACAGAAGCTGAATTTGCTCTAATGTAACCAGTACTAAGAGGTGAGAGAAAAAGTAAAGTTCTCACCAACCTATCCATTAACAAGTTAAATTAAATTACATGAGCAGCATCTTGGCAGTATCAGTTATTTTATGTTGTCTGAAGTATTATTAGTTCCTAGAATGTCATCTGTGAACACATTCTTGTATAAATTGGAAAACATATTCCCCAATCCAGTTTCAATGGCTTTGGGATTGTCCACCATTGTGCAATTTCCATATATTGATTTTTATCTGTCTCTCAAGGCTGGATTTCATAAAATAGTCTCATCAAGACATAGATCACTCTAGGCTGATTTGACCCACACCCAACCAGTAAGCATGCATACTCTTGAGGGTTCCTTTTCAAGACGCACTATTATTTACCATTACAGGGGTAACGACTGGTCAGTGTTCAGTTGTCAATGATGGTATACACACATATAGATATGTAATTTTTAGGGTTAATTTTTATTCTAATTATTTTCTATTTGGAAACACAAAGGCAAAAAATCATGTGCAGTGCTGAATTGATATATTAAAATAGCTATTCCTTACTAGTTATACAAAGTTCTCAAAAAATTTAAATCCAGTTCTAAGGTAACCATTTATTTATCTAAATTCTCCTAGTCCTTGGCCCCTCTGATAAGAGTTAACCTTGGTATCAGTTGTGGTTAGTTTTGCCTTTTGATGTTGTTATCCTTCTATTAATCAGATAGCTGAAAGCATTAGTGTTTTACATAATTAACTGTATCTCTGCTGTTACTGTTCATCAGTGACCTGGGTTGCATCTGAACCAACATCCTTGAAAAGAGTGGCTCCCATTACAAATCTGTTGAGTTCAAATGCCGTCATTTTAATTCACAACAGGCTAGAACTTAGTATAATTGTTCTCAGCTCAATGCAATTTTTAACAGCTTTTGATTTACATATTGAACCAGCTGTTTTGAGTAAGGAGTTGTCCATCATGAATCCTTTTGTCATCTGTCCAAGAATGTGTTTATAAATGGTTCAAATTAGAGTAATGAAGGACTCAGATGAGAGCAATGATCAATGGCCAAATTCATGAACAATATAAGTCAAGGACAGATGTAAATTGTGACAGGGGATAACATCATCAAGTTATCTGAAGGGAATGCACGCAACTGCTTACTGGAAAACAAATGGAAATTTTCAAGTCATTGGCTTGAGGATGAATTTCAGTTCCATGATACAGAAGCATTCTGATCCTGTGTTAAATAAATCATTGACCCACACATGGTTGAAAGTATTCAGATTAATGTGAACAACGGCGGCTAGGGAAAACTCAGTTCAAAGAAATAAGTCAACTCAGGGCTTGTCTGTGATTATGGACTACACTCCTTCTATTAGGCATCAGGAACAGATGTCCGTTACTATAAGAACTGTCCACGTTGATAGGGAAGTTTCTGGGGAAGCACGTTTTTGATCTGTGTCAGACACAGCTGGTCAAGGTCTTTGTAATAGCTTTATTTATTTCTTGCCTGAACTGGGACTTCAGAAGCATGTACTCAACATTAAGCCAAAATCTTCCTTTGTTCCATACGGCTGCCACAGCTGGAACCTTTTGCTGACTGACACAGCCAAATCTTCTATAGAGACCATTATATTCCTTGGCATACTACAGTGCATTTGCATCTTTGAATCCACCTCAGCAAGCCATGGGGAATTTAAAAGGGCCACATGCAATAGCTTCCATTAAAACTACTCTGGAACACCAGAAGGGAATATACCATTGATAGTATCAAGGAGTGCCTTGAAGTTGGACTTACTGGGAGCTGGCTATTCAGAAAGCTTAGTGTAAAGCAGGCACCAAGACAGACATTGATCCTCACTATTACATGTAAAAGCAGCCAGTTCCTTCAGGGGAGGGCATTGTGGATGCACAAGTTCACCAAACTTGCTAGGGTCTCAGATATGCGCTGCAAAAGATAAAGCAGAGAAAGGAATGAATGAATGAAGATGATGAATGAAGAAGTACAATAAATGGAGAAAGCCCACTTTTGTTCTAATTATTTAGGTGATTTGAGTCAAAGCAGAAGTTCAGGTAGAAGCCTAAAAATAGTAGATAATCATATGTGGACGGACTGGAGAGAGTAGGAAGATCATTCCCTAGGCTATTGTAATAGGCTGATCTTTAGGCAATGAAAGCTTGCACTATGGTGGCACTATAGGAGCAGAAAGAAGGAAACATATAGTGGGTATGTATAAAAGGCAGAGATGATAAGACTTGATGAAAGGTTGGATGTGTGGGTTGAAAGTAGGTATAAATTCAAGGATATCACAAGGATGAGGGCCTGGTTGACTGGGAGAATGATTGTTGCTCTTAATGGCAATCAAGAAGTTTGGAAGAGGTAAAAATTTGGGGGGGAAATCAAATCAATTCTCTTTTGGTCATAATTGAGTTCGAGATGCCTTCCAGTATATCCACTTTTTATTTTTTTATATATTGATATTTTGAATCTACCTATCTGACAATTAAACAGAAATGAAAACAAGGAAGTTTGTTTGCTAAAGGAAAGAGAGAGATGTAGAGATGGGAGTGGGGAACAGAGGTAGGGAAAATAGTAGAAATTGAGTAGATGGTCTAAGAGCCTTTCTATAGATTTAGTCAACACTGAATCGAAAGTTCCTTAAAAAGAAATAAAGGAACCCAGACCCTCCCCTCACCAGTAACCTTGTAGTAGCTGAAAACAATATTTGTCTTCAATTTTTTCAGCATGAATTTTTATTTTGTTTTGTTTTAGGGTGAATGAGCCAGATTGTTTTTGCTCTAAATTCACCATATGTAAGTAAATAAAACACATACTAATTTCAGCCTTGCTGATGCCTATCTATAAGATTAATAATACATGCTCCCAAGTGCAGTCAGGGACAAAGGAAACAATTTATAAAGAAAATACAATTTTTTTAAAATTAAATAAGAATAAGAAAAATAATAGTAGTAGTAATAGTGATAATAATAAATAACATTTATATATTACCTGCTATATTCCAGGTACTATGCTGAATACTTTACAAATACTATTGCATTTGATCCTCATAACAACTACAAGAGACATTCTACAGAGGAGAAAATTAAGGCAAACAGAGGTTAAGATCTGTCAGCTACTAGTGCCTTCTCTTCTAAGACCACTATTGCACCCACTCTATATGTATCTCATATGTGCTGATAAATATACATGCATATATAATGTGGATGGAACTGATAAATGCCTCTTGGAGGAAGTAAGGTTAATCTCAGTCTTAATGGAAGTCAAGCATACTAAGGAAGTGGAGATTCAGGAAAAGAACATTAGTAGGCATAGAGGGATAACCTGTGCAAAGACCTAGAGATGGGAGATAGATCATGGTATAAACAGAATGGAGGAAGAATAGCCCAGAGAAGGGATTTGGCAAGGTGTGATCAGGAATAGGACAAGGCTCAAGGGATTCAAGAGTAGATAATAGGACTGAATTGAATTGGATCACCATGAGGTGGAAATAGGTAAGGGAGGAAAGGGTAGACAGTAATAGCCTAGAAAAGAGAATTTGGTTGCTGTCCTTATTCCTCAAAGAGGATAAAAATGACATCACTATGTTGAGGTCAAGGTACAGCGTGTCCGGGTGTGGCTGATTAGACCAATATGAGCTTGGGAGGTTCTACCACAGGTATATACCAAATACACACATGCATTCCTATGTGGTATCCCAAAAGCTTTAGTGAAGTTTTAAGCTGTTAAAACTGTTTATGTATATTTATACACATGTGATGCATATCTTGTATATATGATTATCAAAACAAAAAATCAAGTAAACTCTCATGTTAAAAATACAGAAATGTTTATTTCTTAAAGTTGTATGCTATTTGTTTTCCAATGAATTCAATGAATTATAATTACAATTAATTAGTTCAATTATCCTCTATTAATCAAGAATGATAAGCTTATAAATGGTACTTTAGAATTTCTTTGTATTTTGATGTAGGAACAAACCATCATTCTGAGAAAAGGTCCATAGGCTTCCCCATGGGCAGTAATCTCCATGATTATTTCCTCAGAATGATGGTTTGTTCCTATATCAAAATACAAAAAAATTCTAAATTTCAATTAAAGTTGAATTGAAAAAATGTAATTTTTCTACCAAAGTTCATGGAAATCTATTCATGGAACTCTTAGGTATCTGCAGACCTCAGGTTAAGAAGCTTTATCTATATAGAGAGACAGTAAAAGATACATAGATCAATAGATGAAAGTGAGAAAAAGAAGGGAAAGAAAAGGAAAGAAAGAAAGAGAAATAGGAAAGAAAGATAAAGGAAGGAGGGAGAGAAGGAGAAAGGAAGGGAGAGAGGGAAAGGAGGGAGAAGGAGTGAAAAGACAGAAGGAGGGAAGGAAGGAAGGAAGGAAGGAAAGAAGGAAGAAAAAGAGAAAATGATCAGTTTTTTCTCCATTTAGGATGTAAGCTTCTTTAGGACAAAGGCTATTTTGTTCTTTTTCACTTGTTCCCAGTACTGTGCAAAATGCGTTTCACTTTGTAAGTGCTTAATAGAGTCTGTTAATTGATTGATCAATTGACTGACAAAAGTGTTCATTATAAGGGCTGTGAATAGTAATATTGACGACTTCTCAAGCCTAACTAATTTTTTTCATAAGGACTGATTTTCACCTTCAGCATGTCGGCATGACTTCCTCTGCACTCAATGACCCCTCCTCTGCCCCTCCAGCTTTGGAGAGATCACATCGGATGCTAGATAAAGATTTAGTAGCTTGTTATGGTGTTCCTAAAACCTTTTGCTAAACAAAGATTTGAAGACTAGATTACAACCATGCTTTTCTTATTTTTTCCCTGAAATATGTTTATTGTACTTTTATTACCAACCTAATAATTGCCAAAAAAACCAAATAACCAAATATGCATATAAAACAAGGAGTGAAATCTTACCCCAAATCCTTAGCCTTTGCCAATGCAGAATCACACAATTTAATAAGTAAAGAAAACGCTCTTAGCACACTCATGGATCAGCCAAAGGTGCTTGTACATTTGAATACATTCTCCTTCCTTTTCCTTCTTTCTTTTTGTTATTTCTCCAGAATATTTTTTACATTATAGCAGTTTATGTGAACACAGTTATGTTCCTACTAAATTCTCAAAATAATATGAACCAGTCATGCAGTCAGAGTGAAAATTGATGCTTAACTCCAGTGGTACTCATACGATGTCAATATATCTAAAGGAAATTGTGCAGCATATTGAATGGACCTCTATGCAAAGGATGTATAGTAAGACACAGACAAAAGTTACAGTCAAGAGTATTTTTAAGCATGTATTATGTGCCAAACACTATGGTAAGCTCTGGAGATATAAAAGACATCGTGAGAATCTCAACAGTATAATGAGAGAGACAGCATGCAAACTACTTTGTGCAAACAAAATATCTACAGGAGAAATTGGAGGTAATCTTAGAGGGAAGTCGTTAAGGAGCATCTGAAAAAGCTTCATGTGAAGGTAGGATTTTATCTGGAACTATAGGTAGTCAGGGAAGCTAGGAGGCAAAAATGAGGAGGGAGAACATTCCACACATGGAAGACAGTCAATGCAAATTCATGGAGTCAGCAATATTGTACCTGTACAACAGAGATCAAGGACACCAGTGTCATCGGATCATGGAATATATGGGCTGGTATCAGTTATGAGAAGAGTATAAAGGGGAGAGGGGGCCAGTTTATGAAGGGCTTTAAAAGCCAGAGTTTTTTACTCGATACTGGAGGTAATAGGGAATCGATGGAATTATTAAATTGATGTTATCAAACCTGTACTTTAGGAAAGTCAATTTATTATAGGCTGTTCCTACTTTTTAAAATTCTTACAATATTCTTATGAATGCTTACAATATTCTTAAGAACTTTTGCAAAATTCTTGCAAAGAGAGCAGTTCTTATATTTGGGGATGTATAGGTTCTCCCCTCCCTCTCGGTTCCCTCCTCTTCTCTTTTATGATAAGGGAATCATAGGGTGGAAAAGCAGTGATCTGGTCTGTGACTTATTGCATGCTGTTGTATTGTTTTCCAGTATACACTTCCAGTATCAATGTAGTTGAATGATTGTTTCCTTCCAGCTTTACCAACACTGATTTTTTTAAAAATCATCTTTTGTGATTTTTTTTTTTTTTGTGGTTTGAGGCAGTTATCTTGAAAGTATCTAATGGTATGGTGGACAGAGACTGGGCCTGGAGTCCAGATGTCTTAAACTCAAATCCAGCTTCAGACGCTTGCTAGCTGTGTGACCTTGGGCAAGTCTTTTAACCTTTGTTGCCTCAGTTTCCCCATCTGCAAAATGAAGATAATTATAGCTCTCCCTCCTAGGGTTGTTGTGAGGATCCAGTGAGATAATATTTGTAAAGCACTTAGTATACTATTTAGCCCATTGTAGGTACTAGATAATGCTAGTTCTCCTCCTCCTCTTCTTCTTCCTTTTCCTCCTCTTCTTCATCTTCTCCTCTACATTATGTTATTGTTAAGGAGTTTTTGTCATCTTTCCATAAGCTTTGGAATGCTCTCTGTTAGGTCCTTTAAAATTGTTTGTTTCCTTTGACCCTAGTTGTACTGGGGACTGTTTATTATTAATCTTATAGATAAGCATCAGTGCATGTCTTCTTTTAGCAAGGCTGAAATTACTGTGTCGGTGTGTGTGTGTGTGTGTGCATGTATGTTCTGACGATCTTAGAACACAAAAGATCTGACCCCTTCTTTCCTAAACAAAACAAAAATTCACACTGCTAAACCGTGAAGAAAATATTGCCTTCAACAACTACAAGGATAGCGGTTAGGGTAGGGTCTGTGTTCTTTTATGTCTTTCTTTCAAATGCATTTTGGACAAAATGTTGACCAAATCTATAGGAAGCCTCTTAGGCCACCCATTCAATTTCTAACATATTCCCCAATCCCCGCTGCTACATCTTTCTCTTTTCTTCTACAAACAGACTTCCATGTTTTCATTTCTATTTAATTGTCAGGTAATTAGAGCCAATAAGCTAACCAAGAATTACAGGATGTATACCTCTAGTACAATGTGAATGGCCTTAAATCTGGGCTAGTTCTTTGTTTTGTCTTTTTATCACCAACTTCTTTTATGGTCCCTCTACGTAGTAGATACCTAGGATTGGTCAAAGATAGCAAATTACTCCTTGGTGTTACAGAGTGTGCCTAGACAACTTGGTACTTAAAAATGAAATTCTAATGGCTTCACAAATTATATACCATACCAAAGTACAGTATATAATCATAAAGCATAGCACAGTAAGTAGAGTATAGCATATAGTGTATTTAGCATATAGTCTAGTATGGTATCTGTTTATGCTATCAAAATACATATGTACACATGCGTGTATATTTACATATATACTGTAGTCCATACTAAGTTCTGCTATGTATCCCATTATACTTATATATATATACGTTACAAGTATGAATATTGCATATATATACTTATATACATACTTGTACATATATTTATAGAGATATGTATACACGTATGTATATATGTGTATCAATAAACAAACATTTATTGAGTGCCCATGTTCCAGGCACTGTGCTCAGCACTGCATATTTATCTAAATCTTTATATATACATATATCTATGTGTGTATGCATGTATGCATGAATGAATGTATCTCCCTGACTCAAATGTTATTTCCACAAAACTCTCCTTGTTGGTGGAGACTGATTATTAAAAGCTTCATGCTTGTGTGAAGGGTGAAATTAGTGAGAATTAGAATGAAGAAAAATCTTGATCTTCTGGCTTGAAACTTTAAAAGAGAAAACACATGGTTCCAGATTATCATTAGGTACCTGAATAAAGGAGAAAATGTCTGAGGAGAAGATAATATGTAGAGAAGAGGAAACTTCCATCATGTCCCTCTCTCCTGCCTAGAGACTTTTCATACTAGAGACTTGGGGAATTTCCCCTGGGGTAAGGTCTAAGCCTTTCTTTTGGTGGAGCTGAGTTATCTTGCTCCCTATAAGATATCTCATCTATTCTCTGTATTGTCTGGTATATATTTTCACATGTATACTTTCTCTGATTTTTATTTGCTTTGGATGTCTTTGGATAAATGGGTTTATGTACTATATATATTCATTGTGGTAATGACATTGGTGGGAAGAGGGTCAAGTCTTGGATGTGTGACTTGGGGTACTCCTTTCCCATTAAGAGATAATAATTAGGAACACACATTGTACTTCAAATGTATTTCCCCTAGACAAACAATATTTAAGGGAGTAGATAGATGTTATTCTAGCCTGGTACCCTACCTCTGAGCAGAGTAGAGTGGCTAGCCTCTGATTCCAGCCTCAGCTTCCCTCCTGGAAGGTATTAGTTTCCCTTCAAGAAGAGTGGGAGAACAAGATGCTAGAGATCTTCATTCTTGCCTCCCCAAGGGTCATGTGGACACTTTTATCCTATACAGACAAAACAGTTAACCTACATATATGTTTTAAACAACTACAAGAAACAATCACATCACATAGAATATGGTATAGTGGAAAAATCTGTGAATATTTGGGTCCTTTTCTCAGCTCTGCTACTTCACTTCTGCTCCTTGAATGATTATGGAAAAGTCACTGACCTTTAATGTCTCTCCTTACTCTAAACCTTAGACATATTTTATTCTAAATGAGCATTTGGTTCTCAAAGATATATAATCCACTGGAGGTGGGGCACGAAAGCTTCGAATTCTTCTATTTAAAAAATATCGTCTGAAACTTACATAACAAACATGAGAAACCTCAAAGATTAGGAATGAGAATATGTATCACTAAGTGAAAAGCTACAGGCCTGCCTTTGATCCTCTATAAAGATTAACAGTGCCTGTGTTCCAAAAAACAGGTTCCAAAGAGTCCACGCCTGGAAGAAGGTATTGCAGGTTTTACCTTAGAGGGAATATGTTTGCTTTCAGTACTCCATCAGAACTGGTGTTTTGCCAGTTGAACTCAGATAAATTTGCCAAACCAGTTTCACTTTTTGACTCATCCTTAAGTATATTTCACCTGATTCCTCCCTCGGCCCTAGTGAATACAGGCCACAAGTTGAAGCACTTCTCTCATGTCAATTGTTCAATTGAAAACATTTTTTTAAAAAGATATTAAGCCATGAGGAAGAAGATGAAATGCTTAGCACACAACTGTTCTCTGGAAAAATTGTGGTGCTGATGAGTTTTTCTTCCTCATTTGATTCTAAAGCTTTGAAACATTCATTAAATGAGCTGTCACTTGTAATTACAGAAAAACAATTTGCTGTTTATTTCCTTACTGCTAATTGTCAGGGAAGTCAGGAATGTATATTTCAGATACAATTTTGACGGTCAGGTGAAGTTGTACCAAGTACCACACCCTACAATTATTTATATTTTCTGATTCAATTCAATAAACGTTAAGTGGCTACTATTAAAAAGAGAGTTGTACAAGAGGATAAAGATGATTCAAAAATTAGGACTTAATTCCTAACTTTCAAGAAGGATATGAAATAAAGCTTACAGAGGGAAAAAATGCATTGAGCTAATGATCCTAAATAAACTTTATAGCAGTTTTAAAAATTACCATTTACTGAGCATTTTTAAAGGTAAAGGTTTCCATCATCCGTGAATCAGAGGCATAGACTGAGAACTAGAAAAGACCTTGAAGTCTTTTAGTACAAGCCTATGATTTTATAGGTGAGGAAATTGAGGAACAGAAAGATAAAGTGTTTTGTCCCATGTCTCCTACTAGTAAGGAATAAAGCTGGATGTGAGACCAGGACCTCTGATTCCATAGATCCTCTACATATTTCCATTAGATCATATTGATTTCATAGGATCTGGATCACTATCATAAATATATTCATGTGAGTTTTTTTTTTATTTTCTGATTGCTTTTGATTTCTCATTCAATATTAGACCGAAAAGGACCTCAGAAATTAGCTAGTCTATCTTCTTTACTTTGCAGATGAAGAAATGGAGCCTTCTAATTTTTCTAGTTAGATGGCTTATCCAAAGTCATCCAACTAATTAGTATCAAACCCTAAACAAGAGCTCGCATACAATTTGGCTTCAATCTACATTTTCAGATTTATTTTGCATTATACCCCCTTATCCACTCCTACTATATAATAGCCAAAATGACTTATTTGCTATTTCTCAAACTCAGCATTCTATCTCCTCCCACCCTTCCTCCCATTCCCAGAATACACTCTTGTCTTCATCTCCAGCTCTCAACCACATTGATTTTCAAAACCTAATTCTGGACCTTCTTCCTCTATGAAAACGTCAGGATACCTACCTTAATAAATATTGTTCTCATCCTCCTCAACTTACCTTGTATTTACTTATCTGCATAGGTGCTATATTTCTCAGTAGAATATAAATTTGTAGGGGGGTATGATAGGGACTGGAGTGGACCAATGATTTCATTGATATCAGGAACTATTAGATAAGGAAAGTCTCTCTACAAATACTGGCCAATTCCTTCTCTGAAACACTGAGAGAGTTGCCTGGTCAATCAGTCAGTCATTCAGTCAACAAGTACTTATCTGAAATGGAGGATATGAGATTGGGAAAGAGACCTGATGGTGGAAACCATAGCCAGAAATGGGTTGGCTGTTATGAATCTTACACCAGAATAGAGAGTCTGGGAAGAACACACCAAGGAGATGTGTCCTATAGCAGCAGAGTAAGAAGCCAGTTGAAGTATGGTTCTGAGAAATAGTGCCTAGAATAATAGGTGGTTAAAT
Organism: Notamacropus eugenii; assembly: GCF_028372415.1. Taxonomy (NCBI): domain Eukaryota; kingdom Metazoa; phylum Chordata; class Mammalia; order Diprotodontia; family Macropodidae; genus Notamacropus; species Notamacropus eugenii. Next base: position 13,536,816 of record NC_092880.1, read on the forward strand.
GGGACTTGATCCTTGATCTTATTGGATTATCTACTGGTGCTCAATCCACTATGCCTGATGACCTGTGGAAGGGAAAGTACTGTTTCGTTTTGTCCTTTAAACTCCAGTTTATAACATCATGCTAAGTATATAGGAAAAATTTTAATAGATGTTGGTTGAATTTAATGAATTGAACGCTGGTTTCCTAATCCAATATTGTTTTTTTATCAAATTGCAGAGGCCTTCTTAACTATTTGAATAACACTGTCTAGGGAAGCAAGAAACAGAAGACAAAAATAAATAGAAGATAAAGTCTCTGCTTTCAAGAGATAACCAGAGTGAACTTTGACAAGTCCTTTATCCTTCCTAAAGTGTCAGCTTCCTTATTTTTAAAATATGGCAATAATACTAATATTTGAAATATCAATCTCATAAGGTTGTTTGAAGAACATATTGTGTAAATGTTAAAGTAAAATACAAATTTACTTTTATTCCTGATACACAGAATAGGGAAAAATAGCACGTTGGTCTTGGAGACAAAAGACCTGAGTTTGAGTCTTGCCTCTGACTCTTGCTGGCAGTGTGACTCTGGCAAACTCAGCTAAGGTCTCTGGATGTTCATTTCCTCACTCATAAAAAGGGTCAGCTAGAAGTAACATAACTTACCCCACACAGATGTTAGGTGGAAAATTATTTTGCAAAATCTTCAAGTGCTATTTAAATAGAAACCGTTATTTTTAAGTAGGGTATTGATATTTCTACTTATTTTGCTAGTCCCAAAAGCTTTCTCTAATTCCAGTGCCTCAAAGTAATCTTTTACTCATGAAATGCAGTGGTGCTTGACGTATGTTATTCTTACATGCCGTATCTAACGGTATATTTAATTAACTATGTGCAAGTATGATCTTTATATATGCCCAGCCCCAGATACTAATGTAGTAGATACTAACACATAGTAGGTATTTATTAAATGCTTATGGAAAGAAGGAAGGAAAGGAGTAGAGGGAATGATGGAAGGAAGGAAAGAAGGAAGGAAGGAAAGAAAAAAGAAAGAAGGAAAGAAGGGAAGAACAATGCACAGTGTTATGTGATAGATGATAAATGCCAAAGTGAATACTAGAGACAATAAATAGTATTGGTGAGCAGTGAGAAGTGGGAAAGGTCCGTTATGGCTGGAATAGTTAGAAAGGGCTACCTGGAGAAAATGGGGCATGATCTGAAACTGAAATCGATTTATAAACAAATATTTATTGATGAACTCCTAAATTGAAGTCATACATTAGTTCACTGTGTACTGAATGTGTTCCCTAGATTACATAATGTTCTTATTGTTTGTCCTTCATTCTCAAAGAGGACCATGACATCAGGGAGGTAACACCATGACATTTCAGTGAATTGGATTTAAGTGAGGGAGGGCTATGCAAAATCACCAGTCTCACTTTCTTCTCCAGAGCCATCTGGGTTCAATGGTGAGGTATAGATCAGGACTATCAGAGGTGGCCCAGGATGCAGTGGGAGATCTTGTAATTTTTAAGCTAAGATCTTTAACACATCTCAGTTTGACTAAGGCAATGCCTTTTCAACGATTAAGGCTAGGTAAGACACGAGGCAGAGAATGGACTTTGTTTTACCTAGTAAAAAAATCATCAATCCCCACCACACCATTATTAGTATCTCCTCACTCTTTTGCCCCAAATATCCAAGCAGTTGTCAAATTTTGTTGTGTCTACTTCTATAATGTATCTTTTACTCATCTCCTGCTCTATTTTCACATGTTCACTAGGCTAGATCAGTGTCTTATTCTCTTGATGAGATTAACACAATAGTTTCCTATTTAGTCTCCCTACTTCGACTTTCTCCCCTCTCCAGTTTGTTCTCTACACAACAGCCAGTGATTTTCCTGAAGGGCTGATTTAACCATACCATTCTTCTAATCAATAACCTTACCTCTAGAATCATAGATAAACTCTTCTGTGTCTTTAGAAATCATTCAAAATCCGACACAAACCTGTGTTTTTTTTTCAACCTTATTCCACATTACTAGACTCAGGAAGACTTCAGTTCAAAAATGACTTCAGATATTTACTAATTCTGTGACCTTGGGCAAATCATTTTATCCCTGTTCTGTTTCAATTTTCTCAACTGTAAAAGGGAGCTGATAACACCTGCCTCCCATGGTTATCAGGATCAAATGAGATAATCTTTATAAAACTCATAACATAGTGTGTGGAATATAGTAAATGCTTAATAAATGCTTGATTCCTCTCCCCTCTCTACCTTCCTTTCTTTCTCTCTTCCTTTTCCCTCCCTCCCTCCTTCCTTTCCTTCCTTCCTTTCTTCCTCTCCACACTCCAACCAAACTTGCTTTCCTAGTGATCCTAACCTAAAACTCCTCTTATTTCTATACCTTTGCACCAGTTGCCCCTGATACCTATAATTTATTCCCTCCTCAGTTTTGCTTCTTATAATCCCCTATTAACTGTACAACTGTTAAAGTACCATTTTACAAACAAATCAATTGCTGAACCTCCCTATTTCTCCCCTGCAAAAAATTACCTGTCTTTACTTTGTGCTATCTCCTGGATACAATGTAAGCTCCTTGAGGAAGTGAAATGTTTCATCTTAATCTGTGGATCCTCAGTTTCTAGTTCATTTTCCATTTATTAAATGCTTGATTGATTAGTCCACTCTTTGAGGGCAAGCTTGGTCAATATAATTTCATGTTCTTCAAGTGCTTTGATATTCTTTCAATATACATTGTTGTGATCACTGTCTAGATTGTTTTTTTGTTTCTACTTATTTCACGTTTTATCAGATAAGTCTTCCCTTTTTTGTATTCATCATATTCATCATTTCTTTGAGTACTGTTGTGTTTCGTGAATAAATCATATTTGTTGTCAATTTCCTAAAAGAAGGACATCTGCTTTATTTGCAGTTGGATTTTTTGTAACTCTCCATATACAGCTCTTGAATGTGCTTTGATAGATTGACTCCCAGATATTTTAAACATTTTGTAGTTATTTTGAATGAGACTTCCTTTTCTGTTATTTCCCCTTGGATGTTGTAAAGAAACAATGTAGTTTGCTGTTGATTTTTAGGGGTTTCTTTTACGTCCTGATACTTTATTAAAGCTCCATAATGGTTTCAATTAGATTCCTTACGGATTCTCTAGGATTTTCTAAAGAAGTCATCATATAATCAACAAGTAAGGATGTGAAGAGGGAGTATATTTCAGGAATGAGAAATATATTTTGGACCTTAATATTTAAGGTGAGAGATTAAGAACAACGTAGTAATTGAAAAGCTATCTCTGGAATCTGTCAACTAACAAATACATAATGCTTAAAAATTTAATAAATTTTTTAATTTATTAATTTTATTTATTAATTAATTTATTAAATTCCTACTTTGTACCAGGCACTGTACTAAGCAGTGCTGGGGATACAAATAGAAAAAGTAAAGACACTTCCAGCCTTCAGGGAGCTTGTAATCTAACAGAAGAAGACAAGACACACACACACACACACACACACACACACACGAGGCTGAAAAAGGAGAAAAATCAAGTTACTCACACAAGGAGTGCAGACAGGTAGGAAACAAAGAGATGGTTGAACCAGGAGCCCTCTTTAAATGGAGGTTTGGGGAGTTGTTCTTTGCTCTGGTCTCCAGTCATCTAATCAATAAAAATGAGGAAGACTTGGTCTCAAATCCTGCCTGAGACATATGCCAAAACAACACGGGAAAATTATTTTGCTTCTCTCTGTCTCTAAGACTATGAATTGCTGACCTGTATTAGTATTGGAGTTGCTACAGTATACTGGGAAAATGAAAGGCCAGGAGAGATTTAAGTATATTATTAGAAAATTAGCTAGCAGCTATTGTTCTAATTTGGGTGGCATATGTAAAGTACATGCACAATGAGAATCAATATAAAATAAAGGTTGGAAGGCAGGATGAAACCAGGTTATGGAGATTCTCTAACATCAGCATAAGGAGTTTGCATATTGTTTTCCAGTAGGCCATAAGAAGATATTAAATTTTTTGGTTAAGCAAGTGACAGAATGAGAGAACGGTGTATTAGGATGATAATTGTGCAGCTGTGTGAATAGGTTTGAGAAGGTTAATGACTAGATTTAAGAAGAGGAATTAGTAGTTCAGCATAATAGTCCTGTATAATGAAAGTTTGAAGTAGGGTGGTAGCAGTGCAAGCAGAGAGGAAGATCCTTATGTTATAGATGGTACAAGGTAAAATCAGTATAATTTTGTATTGAGATATGAAGAAGAGGGAACATCAAAGATAATTCCTAAGTTTTAGAACCAGGTGACTGAAGGACTGGAAACTTGTGATGCTGGTGGGAGTGGCTGGATAGCTGCTTGCTTTATATATTGGAAAGGAATTCACAATTAGATGTGTCAGACTAGATGGCCTCTGAAGTCCTATCCATTTCTTATTGGTGAGATTTTGAGCAAGTCACTCAACCTCTCTTGATCTCAGTGGTCTCATCTGTAAAATGAAGGATCTAGACTAATTCATTTCTAAAATCTTTTCCAGGTATTAAAATTCTTTGATTCTGCTTCCAGAATTGACAACATGGCCTTGTGGATTGTAGTAGTATTAATATAGTTAGTTAATAAGGACTTATTATCCAAGGGACTTATTTTAGCCCCGTATCATTTAGAATTGGCTCATGCTCTACATAAGGGGGAAGGGACCCTGTTATAGAATAATATATCTATTTAGTCATTGGGATAACTATTTTCTTGACAGTTCCTGGCAGGAACGTAACATGCCTACCCTGTACTAGCTATAATTTTGTTTTATAATCCTCATTTAAATGCATTAAGTGGTTAGTCTGTGCTTGACAGTGGCCAGAATGCTTTGTGGGGCAGAAGGAAACTGATGTTGCTCATGTTTAGGGTTATTAGTTGTTTCCAGCGTTTCATCCCAGACAGTATTCTCAGTTCAAGGTCCTACAAGGCTTGCTGACTATAAGAATGCATATTGTTCCACAAAAACAAAATGAAAGTCAATGACTCCCACAAGTTTCCTTTCTTGTTAAATGGCATTGCTTGGTTTAATGTAAATACTCCACTGTGTGTGTAAGAAGCCGCTGGTTGTGGGGCTTCAGAGAACTTCTAAAATCCTTTAAAAGACAGTTGTCAACTTTTGCAAATAGAAAGGTAGTTGGGGCTACTTAGACTATATGAATACCAACAAGTTAGTCTGAAAAAGAACAGCACACTGAATACAGTCAGTCAGTTCAATTTAATTAAATTTAACCGAGCAATCAGTTGTTGGTTAGATAGTCACCATTGATTGTTTTCAAAATAACCTTATTTATTTGAATACGACCATTTTGATATGCTTGATTTTCTTTCCCTATCAAAATATTTTTTCTTGAAAGACACAAAACTCATGAGGAAAAAATAAATAATTTCTATTGCTTCCCTTGCAGAGGACCACAAGATTTCTTCATACTGGTCTTCAAACATATGACTAATTGTTATAAAGAAAACGCTGGTCAATTATTCTTCATCTTAAGAAGATGAAGTAAGAGATAAGACAAAAACAGAACATAAGGATAATTAATCAGTGGAACAAAGAGATTATAGGATCTATTTTTGGAGAACTTTTCAAATTAGATTGATAGCAATTAATGTAGGTTAAACAGAAAATAAAATACTAGACCATCTGATGTCTTAATTCATTGAATAAAAATTAGCATGCATCTTATTTTTAAATATTATCATTTTAATCAATTGTAGAATCACAGAAGAGATTGAAGGAAATGACACAGGCCCAAACTATACTTAAATAAGAATCTGTTCCATAAATTGTCATCTAGGCTTTGTGTAAAACTGCTGGTGAAGTGCTCCCTCTCAAGGCTTTTCATTCTACTTTTTGATATCTCTGATTTTTCTAGAAATCTTTTCCTACATTAAGTCTAAATATGTCTCTCTGAAATATCTGCCCATTGTTCCTAGTTCTGTCATCAGGGCCAAACAGACAAAGAGGCCAAATAGACCTCTTTCACTTGGCAGCTTTTTAAGCACTTGATAACAACTTCTCCTAAGTCTTTTCTTGAAGTTAAATACCCCCAATTCCTTCAATGAAATAAATTACTTAAAACAATCGGTCATGAGGCAATACTTGTGCTGTCCATCTTATTGCCACAGAAACCAAACCTAACATGGAAAAGATTCCAAAGTCCTTCTTGAGAGCTGGAAGCCAAATTTTGGTTCCAAAGGTTCCTGTTGTCTTTTAAGTCTAGAATTATTAACTATAATGAAGGCAGGGTGAATTTCACCACTCTCCACCTCAACAGTCTCAATCAGAAGTAATCTCTTTACAGGTTTAAGGGAAATCTTTATTCTCAATATTATTAATGCAAAAATAGGACAGACAGTTTAATTAAGATGTTCTGTTACAAAAAAATCAGGGGATGGCAAAACACTTGCAATCTTTACATGAATTGCTAAGTGTAGACAAGCTTTTATGAGGGTAATTTAAAAGTAATGGGAGCCACTCTTTGATGCTGTTAAAACTTCAGACAGCCCAGATTTTTATTTGTAATGAAAAAAAAAGTTATTGTGAGATGAGAGCATACATAAAAGCTCACAAAATCTTCCTAAAGGGCTTTGTCTGACAATGTGTGTGTTTTTTTTAAATTCAGATATACACATACATACGTACATGCATGACATATATGTGTATGTACACATATATGGATAGATATTATATATGTGACACATATGTACATCTATCTATACAAAGATAGATCTACATAAACATATAAACCCATAATCCAAAGGATCAACAATCTTATTGTTCAATTCTTTTCTAGATTTAAAAATTGGTAGCCATTTCGGCTAAAATGTCTTTGTTTCCAATAAAGGAGGAAAAGAGTCATTCAATGATGTGGACAAGTCTTTTTCTTTGTAGAAGCAATGGTGTACAAAGCTTTACCCAAAACACCAGGAACAGGCCCAATCAATTAATTTCAGCGTAGGTGAGAATACATTCTCATTTCCATTGCTGGCCTATTCTATTAATTTTGTCCATAAGCTATTGGGAAAGAATTGGAGGTGCTTCTGAGTAAATATAGTAAAAGCTAAATCATCAGAGACACTGCCTAGGGGGCAATCTAAAGAAAATCCAAAAATTGATTCTTTTTAACTGTTATTTCCCATGGAGTCTTCAATTTAGTCACTGAGACCAATGACAAACTTGACATTAGAACAACTAAACAGTTTTGGGTGATTAGGTTATGTCTGCTGTTATAAACCCAAAGTGTATTGATGATGCATGTACTTATATAAATTACATATCTAAGCTTCATATATGTTGGAGGTTACCTAATGCACTGGAATGGCTACTAAATAATACTTCTTTATCATGGGCTCTTCCATTTATTAGGTGAGGATGATCTTAAGTAAGTACCTTAACTGCTGGAAGATTTAGGATTTTTATCTGTTAAATCTGGGGTCCCTTTTAACTATAGTATACCCAGACTCTAAACACAATCTTCTCATATATTCACTTTTGATGGACAGCTTAACCTAGAAACTGTCTTTCAAATTTATTTTCATCTATTATTTACCTTAAAAATGAATTTCATTCATTCAGATTTTTAAAATAGTATTAGCTGAAATTTTCTTTTCAACTATGCTCAGAATAAATGTTCATTATTTTTTCCACATTTTTTTTGCAATTTTCTTCTTTCTTGCTGCTTCATATATATATATATATTTTATATATATGGAATATTAAGACTAAAATGACTTAGTTTCCTTAGTAGCTTGCCCATTCCTTGACACTGAAAAAACTAGCATGAAGAGCGGCCATAGCTAATGTAAATTTTGTAGACAAATCAATAACTGTATGACACATAGTAATCTCTGCCTCCATTCCAACCACTCTGCCACTACCACTGATTCCATGGATGGGATTATACAGGACTGGGGTACGATTTATTATTTATTTTATCTTGGATTCATGGGTTGCTGTGCCCAAAGAATTTCACCAAATGGCCTGCTTATTGATGATCACTCTTTGGATACTAATCTGGCTAAGATGGTCTTCTAGAAAGGAGACACAGGATTTGTTGCCAAGAGCACAGCAAGAATATTTCTTTAGAGTAATAAGAATCTACCAAAGCATTTTGCTCCACTAGCATAGCCTTAAAAAATCCAGCCACCTTCATACCATAATGAAAGATCAAAGAAGGATTCATTCAAAACTGAAAAAAGATTCTATTTTAACTGACCCAATGTGTTTCATTACTGATATGAGTCATTCCCGAACCAGCTGTCTGTGTACTGTCAGACCACCTACTTGTTAGGGCAAATAAGATAACTGATAGAAAGCTAGAAGAAAGAATAAACACCAGAAAAATATATGACATACAATTAAAACAACCATAACCTGATTTGTTTTAGCACTTTTTTCACAATGAAAAATTGAATATAGATGGAAGAAAGAACATAGATAATAAAATAAGAATATGAAGAATTTTAACAGGTACAAATCTGTTAAATGACTATGTCTAATTACCATGTTTTGTTTCATTTCCTACTCTCCAACCATCTCCTCCTCAGACTTACTAATGGCCTCACCACCCTACATGTACTATTCCATGATCCTCTCCACACTCCTCCACCTCCAAGCTCTGGAACCACTATAAAATCAACTCTTCCTATTCTTGGATGTGGTGTGTCAATTTATTCCCCTATTGCTCCATTCCTGTAATTCTCTGGACCAAAGTTTCCCTTCTGATATTCAACCCTGAATCATCTCCCCTTTTAGAATATAAGCTCCTCAAGGGAAGAAACAACTTTGCATTTTTACATGTATTCCAAGCACTGCACACAGTTACACTTAATAAGGTCTTTGAAATCCATTAAATCAATTGCCACAAGACTACAGAAGCCTAAAACACACCCTGTTTTGGTTAAGTCCTTTCAGTGTTGTTTGACTCTTAATGATCCCATTTAGGATTTTCTTGACAAAGATACTGGAGTGGTTTGTCATTTCTTCCTCCAGTTCATTTTTACAGGTGAGGAATGGATGTAAACAGGGTTAAGTGACTTATCTAGGGCCATGCAGCTAGTAAGTGTCTGAGATCAGATTTGAACTCTGGAAGATGAGTCTTCCTGGCTTCAGGTCCAGCACTCTATCCACTATACTACTTAACTTCCCCCAAACACACCTTAGTCAGCAAATGAATACTTCAGTTACTTACTCTGTAGAGAGACATGGAATTTGATGGCTAAACTGATTTAGAATTAGTAACTCACTATAGAGATTAGATAATAGAAAAGAAAAAGTAAATGACAAATGTTGGAGGTGGTCTGGGGAAAATGAGACATCAATGTTGCTGTTGCTCAGCAATACACTAATTCATGACAACTCTGAAGGACTTAGGATGAAACCATCCCCAGAGAAAAAACTGATGGTATCTGAATTCAGAGAGAAGCAACTTTTTAAAATTTTCTTTATTTTTCTTGAATTTTTTATCTATGTTTTCTTTTACAACACAACCATTATGGATATGCTTTTCGTGACTACACTTGTATAACCTATATAGAATGACTTACTTTGTCAATGAGGGACTGGGGAGGGAAGAAGGGAGAAAATTTGGAACTCAAAGTTTTAAAAACAAGTACTAAAAGCTCTTGTTTACATGTAACTGGGAAAAAAATAAAATACTGAATAAATACAAAAACCCTCAAAATTATTATGAAGATGATAGAAAAATATAAATAATGTTATCTCATAAAACAGATAAGAGGACTTTCAAATTAACTTAAAGAGTATGCAGTGAAGTCCAACTAAGCAATTGTCATCCTGAGAGCATTTACAGAAGAAGCAAGGACAGAAAAAAAGAGTTGGAAGATGGTAAAATTCTGCAAAGATTTTTTATGACAAACTTTTTTCACTCTTATGGAAAATAAAACTACCATATTTGCATGTTACCACCACAGTCCTGGACATGCTCCAAAAGGAGATAAGGGTAAAACGAAAGAGAAAAAAAGAAGGGAAAGCAGTCAGATTGAACTGAACGTATACAGCAGATATCAATATTGAAGTTAACATTTTTATGGGAATATTAAAAGATACATTTATCAAAGCCTTTGAAGGAGAAAAAGAAACTAAAGTTATGGAGGTAAAAACAAAGCAAGACAAAAGCCTTGATGTTAGTAATACAAAGCAACAAAGACTTACAACTACTAACCTATATGTCTGTTTTCCCATTCACATACGAATTTATGAGAATTGTTTACAAAAACATTGAAGTCATCTTTAATGAACATATTAAGAATAATTTTATATAACATGTAATGTAATTAATGTAACAGATTAAGAATAAATAAGCTTTTAAATTGTTTATTCCACAGGGATTATATCTTTAAGATTATACAACTGATTGAAAAAATGGAAGGAATAAAGGATCCTGCTGTACTTATCATTTGACTTTTGGACTTCCAAAGTGAAATTGCTGAAGCACATATCTAATCATGTCATTCTCCTACTCAATAAACTCCAGGGATTATGTATTACCTCTAGGATCAAATATAGAATTCTCTGTTTGATATTCAGATATCTTTATGGGCTGATTCCTATTTATACTTCCAATCTTATATATTTTTCACCTTCAATAGTCCAGTCAAACTGGCCATCATGAATTTCCTCACACACCAATTTCCATTTCCCAACTAAGTCACTTTACACAGGCTGGCGTCCATGTCTGAAATGTCCTGTCTTCACCTCTGCATCTCAGATTATCTAGATTCCTTAAAATTTAATTCAGATATAATCTTTTATATGAAGTTTTTTTTATCCCTTTTCCTTCCCACCAACTCCAGGTTTGTGCTCTATCCATTGTACCACATACCTAATAAATTTAGTTTCAGATGTTTTGAGCTTAACAGTTGTAAAAACAAGTGCCCTGGCATACACACGGAGGCCTGCTATCACAGGTTCTTCAATCTGCTTTTCTAAAAGGAAAGGCAACTTTTGAGGGGTCAACAATCACTTTAACCAAGCACATGTATTATTCACTTAGTTCAGGGGTAAAATCAGCACCTTGAACTTCATAGAAAATACAGAGAAATCAAAATCAACAGACAGTGCTTCCAGATGCCTGACATAAACAATGCATACATTACAGATCACTCTGAGATGTGCTCCACTCTAGCATTTCCTAATCACATCAGATAGATTAGATACAAGGAAGAGAGAAGGAAAACATCCTCTCTTTGCAAGGAGTGATGCAAATAACGGTAAATGCTTTGAGATCATGAAGGTCAAAGCTATGTTTGCTTTTCTCTTAATAAGTATATAGTTCATATCCAAAGGGCTATAACATACCCTTTAACCCAGCAATGCAACTACTAGGTTCATATACCAAAAGTATAAAAAAAAGGAAAAGGAAAATATTTATAGTAGTTCTTTTTATGGTGGTAAAAAATTAGAAACTGAGAGGATACTCAGCAATTGGGAACTGGCTAAACAAGTTGTGGTAATATGATTGTGATAGAATACTATTGTACTATAAGAAATGTAAGGTAGGATGCTCTCAGAGAAATCTGGAAAGAGTGATATGAACTGATGCAAAGTGAAATGAACAGAACCAGGAGAACATGGTACACAGCAACAACAATATTTTCCGATGATCACCTGTGAATGACTAGCTATTCTTAGCAATACAATCATCCAGGACAATTCCAGAGGACTTATGATGAAAACTGCTATCCATCTCCAGAGAAAAAAGTGATGAAGTTTGAATGCAGATGTACACACACTTTTCTAAAACCTTATTTTTCTTCTTCTTGTTGTTATTGTTTTTGGACTATATTTTCTTTCACAACATGACTAATATGGACATATGTCTGCATGACTGTATATGCATAATCTATAGCAAGTTGCTTGCCTTCTGTATGGGGGAGGGGAGGGAGGGGAAAAGAAAAGGGAGGGAGAAAATTTGAAACTCAAAATTAAAAAAAATTAAATAGTTTCTACATGTAACTGGGGAAAAATAAGATCTAAAATAAATATGTTTAAAAAATAAATAAATGCTACAGGTCAAATAAATGGGTAGAAATGAGAGAAGCCAAGAAAGAAGTTATTCCTTTGGGGTGTTACTCTAACATTCAGGTTAGATATTTTAAGTTATTAAGACAAAAAAAAAACATTGGCTGAAGAGGTGTACTCTATCACTATTATTATTAAATCTTGGTACTTAATAAAAATAATCATGTATTATAAGTGGAACTGTAATATAATTATTAAATGTTATTAACAATAATAACTAGTATTTGTGTAGTGCTTTCAGCTTTGCGACATGCTTTATTGAATAACATCTCATTTGTTACAACACTCCTGGGAGGCAGGTGCTATTATTGTCACCATTTTATAGATGAGAAAACTGAGAAAAAGAGAAGTTAAGTGACTTGATTACACAGGCTACACTGTTATACAGTATTAAATATTTGAGGTTGGATTTGTATTCCTAATTTGGAAAAACTATGGCAATTCTAAGAAAGATGGTTTGGCAATCCCAGCCTCTCATTACATTGAGAATTTTAGGATGATAGTGAAGTGTAGGTAGAACATGTTACTAGATTAAGAATCAGGCAACATTAGGCTTTAAGATTTTCATAATGTGCAAGATAATCTTCCTCTTCTTGTTTCTAATAGAGGAAGTGTGTGTGTGTGTGTGTGTGTGTGTGTGTGTATTAAAGGGGAAAAAAATGAGAGGCAAGATGAAAGTTTATATCCACAAAAGGGAAGAAAGTATATGTAAAAGTATTCATGAATCCACTCCAGAAAGTATTAAAGTAGCCTTTCAATTATCTGATGAGGAAATTTAAAAAAGAAAAAGAAAAAGTGGTTAAGTTCATTAACACATGAGACGATGGTCACTCCCGCCCTCTGAAGGGGCTACCTTCCTGTCTCCCAGGCTGCCGTTGTTGCTGGACTGCTGAGTGTGGCCTGTCCCCACCATGTCCAGCCCTCTGAGAGTCACTCTGGGCCAGACCCTGCTGATCTGAACCTGGTGTGTGTGTATGCGTGTGTGTGTGTGTGTGTGTGTGTGTGTGTGTGTATGTGTGTGTGTGTGTGTATGCGTGTGTGTGTGTGTGTGTGTGTGTGTGTATGTGTGTGTGTGTGTGTATGTGTGGTGGGGGGTGAGAGGTGAGGGGGACATCTGAGTTCAGACAAGGGGCCGGGAACTCACCCCAAGGCATATGCTTTTCATTGGGGCTCAGTTCAATCATGCAGTTGAAAGGGAGACTAGAGGCAGGTTCCCCCACTCCCTTTTTTACCTCAGAGTTCTTCTGATATGACTACCCTTGCCCTTCCCTGTCACGCCTGGAATTGGCTCTTCTCTCCCTTCCATTTTGTGGGTTACTTCACAGTTATTGTGTTAGGAAAAGTCTACATGATCAGAATGAATGTTTTGTTATTAAGCGTTTTATGCAGCAAAGTGTATTTTCAGCAACATTTAGGGAAAGATGACAGTTTTTGGTGGTCATGGAAACCTAATCCCCTATTTCTCATAGGCGATGTATCAATAATAGCATTTTTTTTTTTTACTTTCAAGCCATTTTCTAGGAACCATACCCAATGAAAGTTAAAGATTGTCTGCATTTTGTTAACTCACTGGATTACCTTATTCCTTGATACTACTTTTGTTGGGGTCCTCCTGAGCTCTATTTTTTTTTTACATCTTCTATAGCCAAAAGGCGAGTGCTAAAAGTAGTTTGCAGTCTGCTAGACTATGATGTCATATCCTAGCAAGAATTAATTTTTCTCTTCTGCTTGTTTCTTTAGTCAAGTGTTTTCTTTTATTGATTACCAATTGAAGTTTTAGGAGGTAAGACTATCAATTTAGTTTAATTAAATTCCACAAATATTTATTGAGCAAAGGATTGCTGTAGATAAATGAAATCAAAATCTACGAGTCGCATATCACAGCAAGCACACACATACTGCATATATATATTATATATATATACACTCTTGTATGCATATATGTATATGTAGGCACACACATAACACTGTGGATCTAATTCCTCATGGACTCTTTCAAATGCAGGTTGAAATTATGGGGATTTGTGTTGAGACTTTACCTCTATTGACTTGTTTGTCTCTATCCAAATAAAAACTAGAAATTTCTGAGGTTAATTCAGCCCCACTGATTCAATTGCTCACCATGCTAAAAAAAATGTAAACAAGGAACATCATTGGATTGTTAAACCCTTCAATCTGCATAATGTGGATTCAGAGAACCTAGGATCAAAATCCAGCTCTGCCACTTAATATCTGCCTAATTTTTGGAAAGTTTCTTCACATTCCTGTCCCTCAGTTTCCTAATCTGTGAAATGAAAAAAAAAATCTTAGCCAGATTATTTTTAACATTCCTTCTATCTCAAAGTCTACAATAATAAATCAAATCAGCACACATTCCCAAATAAGTACAGTTTAATTTAGTTTTCTTCCAAACCAGGGGCTCATTCTCCAAGAAACTCATAGCTCTCATACGAATGCCTTGGTAGGAGCTTTCTGTAGACAGATGAGGGGTTGGAAATTTACCCATATTTTGTCTCCATGTCCAATAGGATCCTCAGCCTGTGTCTCTCTCTAGAGCTTTAACATAGAGGACCAAACCTTTCAGCGCAGGCAATAGCTTCATGAAAACTGCTCTTCTACCCAAAGCATTTTAAGTCTGTTGTTTGCTACTTCTTGTTTTCCAGGGAAGTCCCTGGCCTGCCTTACCTCAGATTCTACTTCTAACAGTTCATTATAGTGGTCTCTGTGTTACCTTGCCTCATGTCTTCCTTCTCATCACATTTACAGTAATAGCTCTCCATTACTACTTAGCTCTTTAGAAATGTATGTGGATACCTCAACAAGGGGAGAGTCACCAATAGGGGAAAAAGCAAAACAAAGCAACTTTTCAGTATATTCTATGCATATACAGTGAGCATCTCTCTTTGTCCCTCTTTTGCAAAGATAAAAAAAAAAGTTGAGTCATCTCTGTGCTATAAGAAATTTCAGTTGATTACATACACATATCATAAACACATTGAGGGAGATGATGGAGTGCATTGAAAAGAGTACTGAATATGCTTACACAAATAATGGATGTATGTATATATGTGTGAGTTTTTGTTTCCAGAATGCCTCAGTTCAAAGTTAAGAGAAACTTATCAGAGGGTGATCAAATATTTTGGTCACAGTAGCTCACTGAGATTGTCCACTAAGGAGCAGTTAGCACAGTGCCTCGTACCTACTGGGCTTTCAATAAATGCTGATTGATTGATTGACTGTTCACAAATTTCACTTGTGAAAGGAATATCCAGACAGACCCAAACTGAAGATCTTTGAAGCATTCATTGGAGTCTGTGTACATATAGGGTGGATATGAATATACTGGCGACTGTTATTGCGTGTTTCACACAAAAAGAAGTCAAACCAATCATGGCACCTTAATATGCTACCCTCATTAAGCTTAATAGTAATACTACCTCAGTATCCTACCTACGATGCTCGAAATGTACTTCATGAAGTCTATTAATTACAGTGTGACTACTATGTAACCAATTGGAATTTGCTCTCGTATCTTCAAAATATAATTACAGTAATGGTAGTACTATGAAATACATAATTACAAAAAGACTCATGCCCTATGTGTAAGTGGAATTGTGTCTGAAATTACATTCCCCTTAAGGTTTACTTTTTTTTAACTGTTTGCCTTGCCTTTTAATGTTAGCATAGCGTAAGAGAAAGAACAATGTATCTGAAAGTCAGAGGACCTGGAGTCAAATTTAATTTCTTCTACTATCTAATTGTCTGACCTTAATCAAGTCATTTATCCTCTCTTAACCTCAGTTCTCTGAACCATAAAATAAGTGGATTGGGTTCAATAGCATCTAAAGTCTCTTCTAGCTCCAAACCTAGGATTCTATAATTCTCAGCATTACCGAGCTGCATTATACTCTTGGCTTAAGGGGAAATTACCAAACTTATTTAAAACTTTGTTTTTCAGAAATATAACCACAGGAAAGAAAAATCTGTTTCTGTGAGAATCTTATTTGATGAGAAGTAAATAGTAAAATTGCAGAGTTTTAGATTTGTGTAAGGGGTGGGGATGTAATGTCTGATTTACTAAACATAAGGTGGAAACTCAGGAAGATGGAAAATTCAATAAGAAAGCCAATATGAAATGGAACCTTCCTAATGTAATCTATGGAAACTAAAAAGGTTGTATTATATAAATGAAGCAGTTCAAGAGGCCCAAGCCTGTATTCTTATACAGGGAACATATGGGCTAGAGCATGGTACAATGAAAAGAATAAATACAGAGAGAGAGAGAGAGAGAGAGAGAGAGAGAGAGAGAGAGAGAATGAATGAATGAATGAGAGACAATGTTCTAGAAAAGAAAAGGAGAAGAAGAAGAAGAAGAAGAAGAAGAAGAAGAAGAAGAAGAAGAAGAAGAAGAAAAAGAAGAAGAAGAAAAAGAAGAAGAAGAAAATTGGGTTACATTGTTGTATTTCAGGCTCAATCAATAACTTACCATATAGCCTGTGGGTGAGTCATATAACTTTTCTAGGCTTTGATTTCTTAAGAAATTCTTTCAACAAATGTTTACCAAGTAACTGTGAAATTCCAGGCATGTATAATATTGTATCTGCCATTTCTACCACAGAAGATTGTTTGGAAGAGCAAATTAGGTAAGAATTCTCCAAGTACCTTCACAAGTATTGGTTGGTTGGTTGTTGTCCTTCATTCTCTAAGACGACCAAAATGATATCACTATGTTGTAGTCAAGGTACAGTGTGTCCAACTGTGACTTATCAGACCAATACAAGCTTGAAATGCTCTACCACAAGTCTGATATAAATATAAAACACTATAGAAATGAAAACTTCCATTACTATCATCATCATCGTCATCAATCACCATCATTATTAATTTGACTATTTGTTATTGGGACCTATAAATTCAACCATGAATGAATTCATCCCTCTACCAACACAGACCGAACACTTCTAAGTAATTTGTAATATTAGAGAGCTGTTTTTTAAGGCGCTGGGAGATTGACTGTCTTGCCCAAGGTCATATAGCTACTAGATGTCAGAAGGCAAACCTGAATTGAGACCTTGATTCTAAGGCATATTCTCAGTCCAGCATGCCTTGCTGTCTCTACATATTATTGTTATCATTAGTTGTTTGAATAGTATTTTGGACTATGGGAAAACAGTCATGTTTCTTGATTAGTTTCAGCTTTTATATATTTTAATGTTGTTGTTCAGTCTTTTTCCTTCATGTCTGACTCTTTGTGACCCCATTTGGGGTCTTCTGGGCAAAAATTCTGAAGTGATTTTCCATTTCCTTTTATAACTCATTCTAAAGATGAGGAAACTGAAGCAAGCTGGGTAAAAATGACATACTTGCCCAAGGTTGCACAGACAGTAAGTGTCCAAGGCTGGATTTGAACTCACAAAGATGGCTCAAACGCTTACTGATCAATTTAGGTATCAATACTCTGGGTTAACTCCTTAAACCACTAATGTAATATACAAAAAAATGACTACCTGAAAGAACTAAAACAATATTCCAAGGGGCTAATACTTGCCTGATCAAAAACTATAAAAGAATTATAGAAATTCTTTCTTTTCTGACAATGAATGGAGAACTAGTCTTAATATTAGAAACAGCATGGTTCAGTTTCTGCCTCTAACATATGCTGGCTGGGGAAGCATGTGAAATGTGATTGTCTTCTCAGTGCCCCCATGCAACTAACTCTCTAAGAGAAGGAACTGATAGGTGTTAGTTGAGGAAATTCCTCACTTGGAACTCCTTACATGAATGAAATCAGCTAAACTTCTAACTCAACCTTTTTATTTTAAATATAAGGAAAGTGAACCCCAGAAGAGTTAGATGGACACAAAATGAATAGTAAGTGCACACAGCCTGGACAAGACAATCAAGGTAACAAACAAAAAACAAAACAAACAAACAAAAATAAGATCTCTCTTTCAGCCATGGAAAATGTACTAATAATAGAACCTTGAGTCAACCTCAGTTTCTCAGATCAAGAAATTTGTGTCTAAAAAACTCATCTTGAAAAAGCAGAGACAAACATTTTGAAACAGATGTGGTAAAGAAGTTTTTAAACAATTAGGTAAAATTGACTTGGGAGTTCACATAGTGCCACAAATATGAGCAAGCCCTAGTGTATTGTCTATCTGAAAGTTTCTTTTGCCATTTTAAAGAACCATGCCTATAACCACAAAGTGAGATTCTGGAAGAATTTGACCCTGAATGCTTTTAGTTACTTGAAAGAAAAAGTCCGGAAATATGAAATTTCTGTCTCCTATTTTTTTCTTTCAGAGATTTCTGGGATTTATTTTATACAGGGAACTCTAATTTTATTTAATAGTGTGAAAACTCCCTCTACCAAAGCCAATCAGCAACCTTCTCCAGCTTAGAGTAGAGACACACCTGTTTTCCCATAGTCCAAAAATAATGCTTATGTAACTGACAAAAACAACAACAATAACAGATATAAAAGACAGAGACAGCAAGACATATTGGATAGGATTCTTGCAAAAGGGAGAGGGAGAGAGAGAGAAACAGAGAGAGACAGAGAGACAGGGACAGAGAGACAGAGACAGAGACAGAGGATCATCAGAAGTCATCAGATGTCAAATGCATTTTTCAAAGTCGCACATCTATTTGTAGTCAATAGGTCTTCAGTCAGTCAGTACTTAAGCCTTTTCCTGACTCCAGCTGTCTTTTCACTATAATAGACTCACATATTTTTTCTATATTTCTTACCCCCAAAATAAATATAAAAATGAATGGAAAGAAGGCACAATATGTTAGGAAAAAAACCATTCTCAATCATATTCTTGTGATGGGTGACTTTCTCTGTAACTGACTCCCAGAAGAGGAAGGACTGAAATTGAGGGCTGAACAATGGGGGCGTTAAATGGAAAAAAGGCTGTTCCAAGTCTAAGGGATAATGTTCAAGAAAGATCCAGGGTAGGAGTAGAGGGGAATGGAGTGGACAGAATAACATTTGGCTCATGAGAAAGGTGGAGCATTAGGAAGTGGGACTGGAAGTAGGAAAATTATACTTCTGAAGGTGAATTGTTAAACTTACTGTATCTATATGGCTTCCTTCTAATGGTGAATAACAAAGCAGGAACTGGATTATAAAACAGAATCCAAATAGGAGTAAGTTTATGACAGGGATTTTTTTTTCCTTCTAAAAACACTGAGTGAACAGTCCAGCAGTGTATTAGTGGGACAGGGCGGGGATTGAGGGAAAGGAGGAGAAGAGAGACTTTCAAGTTCAAACATGGGTGACAAGAGACCCCCACACAAGGAGCCAAATAGATCATCTTTTTTTTTCCTGTACAATATAAAGATGGTAAAATACTTCCCTGCTCCTGTTATGGTTTCTATTTATGAAAACAAGCTGGAAATAATATCAAATAGACTTCATCATCTTATCGGCAACTGTGCAGTTAATCATTTGATGAAAACAATCTTGGAACTGATTTGGTGTGCTGAGCCCAGGGACAAGCCATAAATCCTCTGGCTGAGGAAGGACTGTAGTCTGAGTATTACCACAGCAGGCTCAAGAGGGAGAGTTAAGACTGAAAAACTGAAATTAAAAGTTCACTAGACTAGACATTCTTTACCCTCTTCTCCATGAATATGGAGACCATGAAACATGGGGGGAGGGAAAGATTTTTTTAAAAAATGTTGGGAAACTCTTTTTTATTAACCCTGACAACTTGCAAATTTATTTAAAGTGAATTTGGGAGTGAAAAATGAGAGTAGTAGTGATAAGAAGGAAAAAAAAAAAACAAGCATGGGTGCACAAACTCTAGTTGAAAAGGTTTAGAAACGTTCAAGAATCATAGATTGTTGATGCTAAAAGAGATCCTTCCTGATCATGTAGTCTAACCTCCTCACTTTAAAGATGCAGGAATAGAGGTGCAGAAACGTGAGATGATTTTCCAGGATCACAAAATAATTGAGCATTACACACACACACACACACACACACATACACACACACACACACACACATATAATGAGAACCAAGGTATAGTTGGAAAACTTCAAGGGAGAATAGTACCTTCCCTGATGTACACCCCTATTAAAATTACTTTATATATCCCTGGTGTTGATTTAATCTGTTTACATGTTATTCCTTCCAATTCTCTCATCCCCAAAGAGAATAAAAGTTGCTTGAGGGCTGTGAGAGTTTTATTATTTATCTTTGTATTCTGGGAGTCTAACACTCTTGCTCTTGAAGTAGGTTCTTAAAAACTACTTAATGTATGAACAAGTCATTCTTAGGTAAAGAGTGTAATACGGTGACTATGGTTCAGATAACTTTGAAGATAAGAACAAGGAAGAACTAGAAAGCAGAGAAAATAAATTAGAGGTATAAACTTTAACTTGATGTGATGGAGTTAAGACAGACTAGATTTTTCCTTCCCCATTGGTAATAATACTGTTACTAGTCTTCTTGTGTGTTCCAGAGTTTTCTCTTGACCTCTTCATACTCTGTAACTCTGACTCTCCCATAACTAATAGAAATATACTTGGAAGTTACTTTATATAGCAAGACCTTGAGAAAACATACACACACACACACACACACACACACACACACAGAGCTTTTCCATGTTTTCAGGTTTGTAATCAAAGATGGAAAAAAGAAAGGAAACCTAAAGTTATTCTTTTCTTTGCAATAATGTAGGATTTATTATTTTTTAATTTTAATTTTATTTTTAAATTGTAGAATAAAACAAGGAATTATCTGCCCCCTCTCTAGCATCACCAGCCTGTTCTGCTCCCTAAGTCTCCTTTTCCCCTGCTCAATCAAATATTATAAAGTCTCTGTCATCAAATAGCTTTTATCTTCTCCCTGCCTCAATGGCTCCTATAACATTTTCCCAGTTTTTTTCTTACATCCTTGCCACTCTGTTCTTGTCTTCTTTTCTGACCTCCCTTGATTTTCCCTCCCTTGGTTTCTTCCCCAGACCCTGTCTTTAGAATCCGTTCATTCTCTTGATGATCTCATCCATTCTCCAGGATTCAGTAACCTCCCACTTTTGGAAATCTCTTAAACCTACACTCCCAGATGTGATCTGTCACCTGTGCTCTAATTCTAACCCTACATGCTTATAGTGTCATGGAAAGGACACTAAGTCAGAGGTTCCAGTTTCTCATCCAGCTTCTGTTAAAACCTAGATGCATGACATTATGTAAGCTACACAGTCTTTCTCAGCTTCAAAACCCTCATCTCTAAGGAGAGGGGATCAAATGAAGTGACCTCTAGTGTCCCCTCTCATTCTAATTTTTTAAAAATTATTCAGCACAAAGTACAGAGGATATTTCTAGATACTAAGGGGAGATATAAAAATTAAATAAGGCATGGGTCCAGTCCTCCTGGGGTTTATAGTTTAGAAAAGATATGTGCCAGGAAAAAGACTGTGATACAAAAGTGCTAAATACATGAAAAAGGTTCAAAGAGCTGTAGGAAGTTATAGGAGTGAAATATTGTCAAACGGGGAATAAAGAAAACCTTTAGAGAGGAGGTGGCCTTTAAGTGGGATCTAATCTGTCTACAGGCAGTGTGGGTGATGGAGAAGAAAGGAAGAAGACATTCCAGGCATAGGAAACAGCACTCTGCAAAGACAAAAAATATTGGGGAGTATCTAAAGGGTAACAAGCTGTGTAGTTTGACTGAGACATGGAGTACATGGAAGGGAGCAGTATGAGATAAGATGGGAAAGGCAGAGTGGCACCAGGTTATGGAATGCTTTGGATGCCAAGCACAATTCTACCACTTTCACAGGCCATACCTTTTTATGTGACCTAACATCTACTATAATGAGGAACAGGGCAAAAATATGGCTTAGGCACTTGACTGTTAAATAAACTTTGAATTATGATGATCTATGAAATATAATTGTAAAACAACACTCTGTAAGAGATAAAAACACTTACAAATTAAGATGAATCTATTTTGTCACTTTTGCCAACTGAATTGTATAAGGAGGATCATCCTGTAGAATGATACATGAGAATAAAATACGAGATCCCCCAAAGTCCATATAGATCAGCTTGCCAATGTGTATTTTATGTGATCAACTGAAGATAAATCATTGGTCAAGCCAGTTCCCTTTTGCTGTCTTGGCCAATAGGGGTTTTCAAAAGTTCTGAGACAGATCTTGACATAGAATGGAAGAGGGTAAAGATAGTTCCTCAGAATCAAGTCTAAAATAGCAAAGACCAAGTCAGTCTCCATGCTTTATGCTCACCACTGTGTTATATTCCATATGCAGCTATACACAGCAGGGAGATCTGCCCCGTAGGGAACCAAAGAGACAAATGGTAGGCTACCAAAGTCTTGTGTGTCTTCCTTAGTAGCTGTGAACTGTGTATCTTTGTGGGCATCACTGAACACAAGAGGAACCACACAAAAATAGTTGTGTGAATTATGTTATGTTTATCCTGGAAAGTGCAATATTGGGGAGCGATTAATGGTCCTGCTTCACTCCAATGATGACTGGGAAATCTCAAGAGCACAGTCCAATATCCAGAACCTATGCAAACATGCCATCAGGAACCTGACATACAATACTGATGAACTTCTCTGGGCAACCAAATTTTACTGCAATCTTCCATAAGCCCTCAGCACTGACAGTTATAAAAGCTTTGGCCAAATAAATAAACTTTATGTCCAAGCTTTGTTCTGATCCAAGAATTTCTCCTGGAGTTATTAGGCAGCAAACATCATGTCAACTATTCTTCATTTCTTTTTGAAGGCACACTGGCTTTCATGTAGATGACTATCTTCCAGGTGAACAATCAACCTAGTAAGAGGGACTCTAGCAAAAATCTTGCTGGCAATGTCTAAAAGAGAGAGATGCCTCCTCCGTCCACCCCCACTTCCCATTATGATTGTCAAGAGACAACCTATTTCTTTTTTTTTCTTTATAAATATTGACAATGGTGGCATCCTTGAACTTCCAAGGGATAATCTCCACTTGCTAATAACGCAGAGGATTTCAGTCAGCTTTTGTATGATCAGTGGACCCTCTGCCTTCTAACTCTCAGCTGGAATAGAATCAGCATCAGATATTTTGCTACACATGAGGAGCCAAAGGATATTCAAAACCTCTTCTTTAGTTGTAAGTTCAATGACAGAGAGATTTTACTTCAACCTAAGATATATATGGTCATTGACTTCAGCACTGATTGGTAAGGATCTGTTGAGAACACTATGGAGGTTTTCAGACCATCTCTCCAGGATTATGTCCTTATCACTAATCATTATGGTTTCATCAGCATGGAGCAGTTGAGGTGTCCCATAGGTCTTTGCCCCATAAATAGCCTTTAGGGCATCATAAAAGTGCTTTGTATTGTTACTATCAGTGTAAAACTAAATTTTATATGGCTTCTTACCGAGTCAAGAATCCTGCATTACTCTAAACTTCACATGCACTTTACTCTTGGTGGAGTCAAACATTGCCTTCTTAGAGATGAATGAATTCTCTTGTGCTAAACATTGTGGAGTTCTTGTTTTCCGTTTAGCAGTTCTGAATTTCCCCATCGTTTTTGTCAAACCAGTCTTGATGTTTACAATCTCTCTGGCCAAGATGAGCAAATACGATGTTCTACACCAAATCACTGAAGACTGCCCTCTTTTTCTCTGCTCTGCTATTGACAACTTTTTGTTGGCTCAGTTTTCCCTTCAAGTTAACAACAAATTGATCATGCACAGAGAAACATTTTGATTTGTTGACATTAAGTCTTAGGGTAGTTATCTTGCCTTACAGCTGCCCCTTTTGTTAAATATAAATGTTTAACTTGGAGAGGATAAGTCTATGATTGGTCCAGCCACATATCACCTTCATCTTTCTCACTTCTTGTCTTTTACTTCTCCTTAAAATGATTTATTCTGTTAAATGCTTATTTTTGCTGTGAAGGTGAATCTACAAAGCTTTATTGCATTAAAATAAATGGAAGACAGTTTTGGTGATGAAAATGTCATGAGATACACAAGTATTTGGTAGTAAGTGACCATATGCTGTTGCTATTTCTGACTCCATTCCTCCTAAGGATTCCCTGCCATGTCCAGTAGCCTATTCCTACAGTAGCATTAAAGTCATCCAAAATTATAAGCTTATCCTTTTTGCACCTTGATGATGAATGTTTTCAGGTCTTCATAAAGTTTTCTTTGACCTTTTCAGGGTTTGTCAGGTGGGAGCATGCACATTGATGATATTGGCATGGCACTTCCTTGCAAATGGCAATCATATTGTCATGAACCTTATATTCACTCCTTTTGGAAGGCATGCTACCTTGTCAGGCTAGATTAGATTTGATCTTGAAACCTACTCCAGCTTCATGGCACCCCTCCTCACTGTGCCCACTCCAGGAATGTATGTATAAAACTGTGATTTCAGTGAGCTGGCCTTCATTTGCCAGTGTTGGTTCACTCAGGGCTGCTATTTGGATGTAATACCTGCTGAGTTCTCATGCAACAAGAGCTGTTTGTCTTTTAGGTCTACATGTTGTCAGTAAGAGTGTACACATTCCATGTACCAATGGTGAGTAGAATTATCTTTACAAAAGTTGTTATACATTTTGTGTGTTGTGTGTGTGTTTCAACCACAGGGTAGGATTCCAGTCTGCCACAGTACATAGGCCTGGGTTAGGTTAGGTGATGCAGACATTTTTAGGGCATTCTTTTAGGTCCCTTCTCACAATAGAAGGTGAGCAATGAGGTCATTCAGAATGGCCGTTCAGACACCCAAGGGCTTCCAAATCTCACTGCTGCTTCAGGGCAGTGAGAGGACTCTATGGCCTTGAACACCTGTGTGCAGGGTTGTGACTTACAGCTGCCAAAGTATCCATACCTGCTGTTTCATCACTATCCCACAGCCACTTTGAGATAGGTAAAAATGGTAAAATGGTGTGGATGATATCCTTTAACTCATGAATAAATTGGATTTAAATGGTGCAGTCGTTGAAGTCATTGGCCTCAGTTTCTCTTCCAGAGGCATTGGAGTCCAGTGGCAAGACAAAAGTCAAAATGACTGGTAATGGTTTGAGATGCAGTAGATGACCTTGGCATCTTCAGTGTCTAACCAGGCTCGAAGTGTTCCATAGTGCCTGCTTCTGGCTTCTTCATGGCCCATTGGAAGAAATTTTTCAAATCTCCCTATTCTTCTGGGGGAAGTTTTCACATTTTTGATGTAAATACCCCCTCTTCACTTACTGATAGATTTGAGGCCCCTCAAATCTATTGAGACTCAACCTGGTTTAGCCTACTTGCTGAAATGGTTTACTGAGGTGTAGCTGAGACACATAGTACAGCTTCTGAGAGTCACAGTTGGGTGGCAGGTGGACACCAAAGATGTAAAGCAGCCTCGAAAAATAGTTTGGTAGACCTTACATCAGAGGTAATAGTCTTTCCTGAACACTCATACATATTCATATATTTCAACTCAATCTTTAAGATAACGTTACAAAGCCAAAAATAAAATAGGCCTTGCTCTCAAGGAGTTTATCTTCAACTGGAAGGATACAATATGCAGACAGATAAGTAAATACCTGATGTTGAGGAGGGAAAGAGCAATAACTAAGAGAATCAGTAATGACCTCATGTAGGTGGTGGTTCAGCTTTGCAGGAAGCAAAGGATCTCAACTGGTGGAAGTGAGATAGGACTGAATTCCAGGCACTGGAGATAGACTCTTCCCTAGATATGAAGATAGCAAATTGAATGTCAAACTTAAGGACTAGCTCGTAGATTGGAAAGTGCTTATAAGGCAGATACTTTATAGATGAAAAAAAAAAATTGAGGCCAAGAGATGTTAAGCAAATTGCAATAGTCACACAGTTCAGATAGGATTTGAATTTTATTTAACTACATCATGACCTAACACATTTCAATAAGCTTAGTATGGATATGGAGTAGTAAAAAGATAAAATAAAACAGTTCCTGCTCTCAATAAATCATTCATACAAATAACTAGCACAGAAGGCAAACCATTATAATTTAAAAGGAAAATTCCAGACAAAATGTTCTGAGAAATTTGAGGCAGGAGAGATAACTTTCAAGGAAAGTCGTATGAAGGAAATGGTATTTGAGGTAGCCCTTGATGGAGGGGAAGGATTTTAATTGGCAGTATTTGGAGACTTGGTAAGCAGTATGAATTTTGTCTTTAACCCTCAGGGGGAGCTGAAGAGCAAGCTATAGAAATCTTTGCAAGAGGAACCTAGATTTGGAATAGTAGAAAGAACACTAGGAAAGGCACACACACAGTTCTTTCTCCTTGTTTCTATCTTTCATGATCAAGCAACTGGAGAGACCTAGTTGTCTGTCTTCTGTATAGTTTGGAACTAGTATGTCTCAAAACCACTCCCCCAATACAATTCATGCAATCTGAGGACAGGGACTATTTTATTTGTTGCCTTTCTATCTCTGTTTTTTAGCACAATATCTGGCACTTAGTAGGTACTTCATAAATATGTGTTAATTGATTTATTATTAAGTAAACATACTCCCTGGGATCCAACCAGCAAGGTACTGATGTATAATCTAATTTCATTTTTTACAGCAAATTTTCTATATCTATGTCTTTAGCATTATTAATAAGAATTATATTCTCATTTTGTAAAAGTCATTTCTGAATGAATTCAAATATTTATAGTGAGCTGGAAATTTCCCAGAGTGTTCACTTGTTTGCAAGTGTTCTTTAGGTGCTTCTCTTCCATTCTCCTTGAACTCTAAAATCCTTTCCTAACAAGAACCCAAAATATTAAATATATTCTTTTACTTTTCCAAGTGAATTTTAGAGAGGTAGACAGAGGCCTCAAACAACTGGAAATAAAAATAGCATTTTGGGTCAACTCTTTAGTGGCTATTTGACTTTTGATCTGCAGTCCTGCTACATCACTTAGAGATCGTTTTATAGGCAAAACCATCCTTTAATGAGATCCCTGGGAGGCAGTGTAGTACCATGAAAAGAGCGTTCTATTTGGAGACAGAAGATGTTTGTTCAAATTCCACCTGTCACTAATACCTGTGTCACCTTTGTTAAGTTGCTGAACTTTTCTGGGCCTTTGATTTCTCATGTGTAAAATGAGGAAGTTAGGCTGGATGAGTTCCAATGCCTTTCCCTATTCTAACTCTATTTTGTTTTTGGTAATTAGTTTAATGTCTAATATTCCTATTCCATTATTATTCTATTATTAATGTCCAATAATAATAGCAAGCATTTGTATATTACTTTAAGGTTTACAAAGAGTTTACATATTATCTAATTTGATCCTCACAACAACCCTGTGAGATAAGTTCTGGTATTATTCCCATTTTACAGAAGAGGAAATTAAGACCAAGAGAGGCTAGGTGACTTATCCAGGGTGGCAGAGTTAAATGTCTAAGGTGGGATTTGAAGTCTGAGTTCAAGTACAGTACTCTTACTCACTGAAACCTAGCTACCTCTACAAAGCCTACTAGATGAAGAAAAAGTTTCCAGGGAAAGAAAAGTGATGTCTCAGAGATCCCCAGTTCTTGTGTTTTCCTTACCAACCTGATTCTCCCATAGCCCAATACAATTGTTTTTGTGGACAATGATATTAATAAAGCTTTGAGTTCCCTTGCTTCTCCTCCTCCTCCTCCTCCTCCTCCTCCTCCTCCTCCTCCTTCTTCTTCTTCTTCTTCTTCTTCTTCTTCTTCTTCTTCTTCTTCTTCTTCTTCTTCTTCTTCTTCTTCTTCTTCTTCTTCTTCTCTCTCTCTCTCTCTCTCTCTCTCTCTCTCTCTCTCTCTCTCTCTCTCTCTCTCTCTCTCTCTCTCTCTCTCTCTCTCCGTTCCCCTCTCTGTCTCTGTGTTTCTCTCTGTCTCTCTCTTTTCTCTCTGTCTCTCTCTTTCTGTCTCTCTGTCTTTTTCTCCTTGTCTCTCCTCTCTCTCCCTCTCTCTGTCTTTCTCTCTGTGTCTCTGTCTCTCTCTCTTCTCTGTCTCACTGGGCAGAGAAAAAGCCATCTGCTTTGTGTGATAAACACCATCCCAGACTCCAGCTCTGTAGCCCCAAGCTTGTTCTCACTGTCACCATCATACCCCACACTCTGAGACCACCCACAGATACTCCTTCTACCAAGGCCCTGAATTCTTTGATGAATTCAATTAGCTTGGGGTTGGGTAGTCTGGTCACAGAATTTAGGGTACAGGATACTCTTAGCAGGGCTGCAGATTCAGAACTCTCAAACACTTCATGCTCACATTATGGGGAGTGCAAGCCCTCTACTTGAAACCCAGAAGCTTCCTGAAGAGGGTGCCCAGGGCTTCCTGGCCCTCCCCAGCCCCAAACCCAGTCCTACCACCATTGACGACATATAGCAATACAGCAATGAAGGAAGCATTTGCTTCTGAAAATGTATCTTTTCTTCATTCACAAAATCAAAAACCTCTCCTGGGTTTGATCAGCATCTCCTTTGATGTGGCTCTTCCGAATTGTCTGTGCATCACTCTGTCTTCCGAAAGGGTGGAGACTTGCAAATGAAAGCAGGATGATAGGGTTTGATTGAAATATAGAACTACTGAACACAATGTCTTAAAAGCAACAGTGTGTCTCCTCACTCCCTCCCTCCAACCCCCAAGCTGATACAGAACAATAGTTCTCAAGACCTCACAAAGAAGTCTTCCCAGATCCACTCTATAGATTTCTTCCTAGGGAGTACATGTCTATTGCCCATTCTATAACAGCTCATCAAGCAGAATTTGCTCCCATCAATGGTGAAGTGATTTCCATGCAGCGAGGCACTGTGGAGAAATTAATTTTAGGTCAGAAAAAAATATTTTTTCATGAAAATTTTAGCCCTCAAACCCTTTCCTACAATGAAAGGGACAGGGCTGACAATTCAGTTGCTCCATTTTGAAGACTTTATGAGCTGGTTCACCCTGAGGTTGGTGCTATATTGCCATTCTGTGTGCGTTGTTCCATCTCCAAAAACAGAATTGGAAGATAATTCAGTAACTGTGGCCCTGACTCCCTTACATAGTCATTTGCTCATAAACAAGCATGTGCACATGTGTAACCTTTAGTATGTCAGTTTACCTTCTGTGGAACTTATTTCTACTACATGAGTGGGGATAGCCTTTTTTGATTGACTGGATATATATTTAAAACTAATACAAACAAGGTTTTCACTCTCTTTCTGCCATCTTTCCTGCTGTGAGGCTAGTTGCTGCTCCCAACCTAGACAAATAGGTGATGAAATGAATCTGGACTTGTTTGTCT
Organism: Notamacropus eugenii; assembly: GCF_028372415.1. Lineage (NCBI taxonomy): Eukaryota > Metazoa > Chordata > Mammalia > Diprotodontia > Macropodidae > Notamacropus > Notamacropus eugenii. The sequence goes on from NC_092880.1 coordinate 13,566,145, forward strand.
CTGTTTTGGGCTATTTGTCCTCAGTTTCAGTTGTCCAGGAATTGGAGACATGGAAACCTTGGAGCCAGTAATCCAGGCAGACTGGTGCAGTAGGGGGAATCAGCAGGTCCTATGTCAGGCAAAGTGCATGCTCAAAGCCAGGTTATACATACTCATCACAAGAAGTGGGAGGCGTAATCCCTTCTCCTCCCTGGAATCTTGCTAAAGCAAAATGGAATTTCCAACTCATCCATCAAGACAAGAAGAAAAAGAGGCTCAGTTAGAAGCAGCACAGACATAGCTAACTTGTAGATTAGGGCATAAGCATAAAAGTTATAGGACATTTTGCTTTCACAAAAGGCAAGCAATTTAGGTTTATTTACATGCAAAAAGAATAATTGGGACATTTCTTCTGACCAGTTGAACTCTAGTGATTCCAAATTTTTCACAAATTTAATGAACATAGCATATCAATCCTTATATAGTATTAAAGAAAAAAAAACCCACATTTCTCCAGGATCTCATTGTTCAATGTATTTAAAAAATCAGAAGTCCTGGGCAAAGAATCTTTCTCTAGGACTCCTTCCAAAAGCAAAGGGCCATATTTTATTTCATATAAGGCCCCATGTGTTACACAGTGAACAAGATGAATGCAAAGAAGAATATTTAATCCAAAAGATAATTACAAATGTACAAGCACACTCCCCCCACACACACACACTTCAACACATAGAAGGCATGATGGTCCCCCCCATATACATACATGTGCTACTCAGTCTCTGGGGAGGGGAAGGGGTTTAAATTCATAGCTCAGCTCATTTCCCATAGAACATAGTACCAGTTCCAAATCCAAAATCTCCCTCAGGTTCCCAAGCATCCTGGCTTATTAGGGCTTCCCTAGTCAGCTTGGTTGGCTACTGCATCACCCTGCTTGCAATCCTGGCTCCAAGGTCTCTAAAGGTCTAAGTACTCAGATCATCAGGACCTCCTCTGATACCTAAAATGGAAGACAAACAACACAGAACAGAAATAAACACACAAACAAAAAACCCTACCCCCTAGTTCCATTTCTTAGAACTGAGTAAAAGAGAGAAAACAAGCCAAAGGCCTTCAAACACATTCAATTCATGGCACCTACAATGTCTACAACAGCTAGAAGTTCAGCAGAAGTACAGCAGGAAAGGAGTGAGCAAACAGTCCCATAGCTCCATTTGTAAAGATGCAGACAGACAACCAGGGAAGCTATAGCCACCCATGTGGTAGAGAAAAAGTTGCCTCCACATTGTGGTTGTTTCTCATCCCATGTTTTTGAAGAGGATCAGTAGCCTCATAGGCAATGTCTTGACTTGTGCATGAACTGGATTTAGCCAAGGCAGAGATGTACAATTGTTAATATAACTCTCTCTGCCAAAGTCATCAAGGTCTGGTGGCAAGACAAAAGTCAAGAAGACTGGCAATGGCTTGGGTTGCACTGGAAAACCTTGGCATCTTTGATGTCAGATCAGGCTCTAGGAGCTCCACAGCATCTGCTTCTGTGGCCTCCATGGTCATTGGAACAAATTGTTCTCTTCTGCCTATTCACATGCTTAAAGTCAATACCACTCCCCCAACTCAACTAATAGGGATTTGAGGCCTGACAGTTACCCTCAACTTGGCTTTAGCCTGTTTGCCCAGATGGTCTACCAAGGAGTGGCCACTGGGAAGGTTGGAGCCACAGGCGAGAGCTGGGAAAATCAGGTGGACACAATGTGGATGAGCAGCCCTGAAAAGGGCTCAACAGCCCTCACACTCAGTTATTCCCCCCTAAAGACTCCTTTAGTGTGACCCCATGGACCATACTGTCCGTGGGGTTTTCTTGGCAAAGATGCTGAAGTGGTTTGGCATTTTCGTCTGTAGTGGAAGAAGCTGGCTCTGCATTAGGCCCCACCTTTAAAAGATGGAAACTTGTGTTTAGGAAAAGGACATTTGGATTTTTCCAGAAATCCTGGAGGACTCACTCTTAACTTTTATTTTGGATCATGTTGACTGATGAAACTTAAAACACTCTGCAGAGTAATACATTTTTAAAAATCTTCTAATTAGAGGAAGTCCTAAATTTCAGTTAGAATGAAAATAAAGATGTCCTTTTTTTTACACATAAAGGTCAAGGATCCCTTGAAATTTATCTGCAGATGGGAAACCATAGATGCCACATTAAGAACCTTTGCTGTACAGTGTACAAAACAATGAATCCTCGTCTTAGAAGTCAACCAATTCTAGCCAAATTTTGTCATCAGCATAGATGCATCAAGTACCACCTGACAAAATTTAGCTTTTTTGGAGAATTACTTTAATGAGAACCATGTTTTGGATAACTTATCAGATTCTTCCTTTTCCTTCCTCATGCTGTTGATGCTTCTCCCTTTCTGTTTTTTTCATCCTTTAAATTTTTTTTTCACATTTCTCTTTGATATTTCCTCCTTGAAGCACCATTTTAGTTAATTAAAAAAAAATAAAATAGCAAGAGATTGTTGGACTTAAACATTCACTTATCTTTCTGTACTCTTTCTTAATCTTTCCCCCAACTCCTAAACAACCCAGGGATACTTGGTTTTCTCAGTGTCTTCCACTGTGGTTCCTTATCCAGATCTCTGTGTCGGTGGAGTATCCCATGTTTTCTTTCTCAACCCTTAACAAAGCTTCCATTCATTCCTTAAGGCCATATACCAATGGTACAGGGTCATGGGATCATAGATTTTGAATGCAAAAGCATCTTAGAATATTACCTTGTCCCAAACCATCATTTTAAAAATAAGGGAACTGAATCCCAGACAAATTAAATGACATACCCAAGGTGATCATAATGCCTGGCCCAAGTAGGGAGTACAATTAATGACTGTATAACAGAGTATAGCTAAATTGTCTTACTTATAGGGATCCACTGATAAATGCCTAACAAGCAGCTCTCTGTAGGAACAAAATGTACAGAGGACACATTTTTAAGTTTAATCTGACATATTAAGATTTTTCCCAATTAGTTTCTTAAATCTAGAGAATCAACAAAATAATGAATCAAGCCTTGATTTGTAGCATTTGATGATTTCTGAAGTGTGAACGCTAATGCTGAAAATTGTTAAATGGGATCCAGTGACCTGGTTTGAGCTGGCTCCAGGAAACCTCTGCTTATATTAGAGCAGAAGCTTAAAATTGATCATCTAGAGGAGGGCAGCCAGCTTGTTGAAAGTCTTTAAGACTTGACATATAAGAACTAGTTAGGGCGTGGGGTGGACCTTAGCAATATTTAGCTTGGAAAAGAGAAGGTTACGAGGTGTGGAGGATGAGCATGTGAGCATATGATAGCAATCTTCAAGTAACTGGACATCTGTAATGTGAAAAAGGAATTAGATTGTTCTATTTGCCTACAGGGCTGAAATTAGAGCAATGGATAGAAGTGACAAAAAGGGCAGACAGATATAGACTTGATGTAAGGAAAATAAAATATAGCTAGGGAGAATCTGAAGACCTTTCTCTGGATACAAAGAGATCCCTCTCACTAGACATCTTCAAGCAAATACTGGGTAACTACTTCTCAGGTACCTTATAGAGATGATTTTTTTTTCAGGTATACATTGGTGCTGAGGGCCTCTGAACTCCCTTCCAACTCTGAAATTCTATGAACTTGTCATTACCAGGAGTAACTTATGCTCATTCACCTAGAAGTTAGGAGTACAACATCAATTTATAATAGTTTCTACTTATCTATGGATCTGTTATAGTATTGTTTAATGTTACTATAATTTTAAAAATTAAAATAATTTAAAAAATAATTTTAGTTTTATTATAAACATATATGTATGCATATAAATATGTGTGTATATGTACATATATATATATACACACATACACATATCTATGCTTATATATAGATATCTACTTTTTTGTTTCCCTTGATATTCATTCAAGCTTAAATTTTAAAGGCCTGGCTTGAATTTTGATCATCGCACTATATTCTGGTTTAAAATACTTTCTTTTCCAAATCTCTTGAAAGAATATTCTAATAAGACTTCCCCTAATACAGGAATTCACCTACCTTAATTGTACCTCTGCAAATTTTTTATCTCTTTATTATATTCACATATATACAAAGTCAGTGGTGTGCTGATAAATGATCAACAACCAGCTTTCCTTTCCAAAAAAGTAAACAGGAGGCATACTTTGAAGTTAAATCTGCCTTATTAACATTTTCTCCCTCATTTTCTTAAATCTAAACAACAACTTAATAATAAATCAAGCGCCTATTTATTGCATTTATCAATGTCTAATGTATAAATTCTGACACTAAAAATTTCAGAAACAACTAACTCTCGTGGGCAGGTATGACCTGACTCCAGCATACCCTTGCCATCTATAATATGTAGGTGGTGCAGTGGATAGATCCTTGCCCTTAGAATCAGAAAGACTCTTCTTCATGAGTTCAAATCTGGCCTTGGATCCAAGTCACTTAACCCTATTTGGCTTCGTTTCCTCATCTATAAAATGAACTGGAGAAGGAAGTGGCAAACCACTTCAGTATCTTTGCCAAGAAAACTCCAATTGTGGTCATGAAGAGTTGAACGTGACTGAAATGATTCAACAACAACAATATGATAGGTATATGGAAACAGAAGATAATATAGGCTGGTGGAAATTGTATGGAATTTGTAATTTAAAAATCTGGGCTCAAATTATGTGTAACCTTGGGTAAGTAATTTAAATTGTCAGTCTTAGTTTTCTCATCTCCAAAATGAGAAGGTTTCACTGTGTGACCTTGAGCCTCATCCAGCTTTGACATGATATGTTATCATTTTCTGGATAAGGTTTTGCATCTATTGCCCTCCCTGATTTCCTCTCTTTGAAATAAGATAACTCTCCTAGGATGATCTCATCACTTCTAATCTCATCACCATTTATCTGAACTCAAGTCTTGATGGACACCACCTTCCTCAGCCTCCTCTCCTCTCTGATTGGAGGATTGAGTTGCAAGCTCCTCCCAATGCCTTCCTTTATAGAGGGCAGAAACTGTACCACAGATCACTCTGCTTTGCCTCTGCTGTTCTGCCCGGTTCCAAGCAAGTCCAGGACTGTATTCCTCTAGGTCTCATTCCTATTACTATTCTCCCTTTATTGCCTCCTTTTGTGGGTTGTCTTCCAATTTAGATGGTGAGTTCCTTGGGTTCAAGAACTGTTGTTTTGTTAATTATATCTCCAGTGCTTAGCACAGTGACTGCCACATCATAGGTGCTTAATAAATGCATATTGAATATTTTGTTGAATTCTGATCTCCCCAGAACTGAAAATTAAAAATTTTGATGCACCATAGACTTATGTCTGGGAGGGAACTTATTGGATATTTAGTCTAACCCCTTGTTCTACAGATGTGGAAGATAAGTCCCAGAACGATTAAGTGCCTTGCTCAGGGTCACATAGATAGGAAGTAGAAGAGCCAATATTCAAATTATGAATTCTCAGACTCCAAATGTAGGGATCTCTCTGAATCTGTCTGCATCTCCCCATAATTTTGTAAAGATTACTTTTTGTCAATATGACAATCTTCCTGAGGACATGCATTTATACCTCTGTCCCTAAGGCCTAGAATGATCTGGCCCCTCATCTCTACCTCTTTTACCACTTAATTTCCCTGATTTTATCAGAGAATCAACTCACACCTCTATTTTTTCATGAAGCCTTATCCAGTTACTCCAGCTGCTAGTCCCCTTCCCTCTGAGATTTCCTTCCATCTCCTCTGTAAATATCTTGCATATAACTAGCTATTTGCATGCCATCTCTACCTTGAAGAAAAAGAGCTATTTTTGTCTTTAGAAAAAAGCTTCATCACAGTTTTTGGCCCATAGTCATTACTTACTGTATGTTTATTGACTGAATGAATGACAGAATGAAACCTATACAAAACAACCAATATTGCCCTCTTGGCATTAGTTGTACATTTGCAAGAGAATGACAATGGTAATCATGATTATAGTTACTGAGATTTATAGAAAATAAATATAGAAATCTTCCGAATTGTCTGTGCATCATTTTGACCATGATGCTGTGGAGTAGGAGTTACACTCTTGTTACATATGAGAAAACTGAGGCTAAGGGAAGTTAAATTATTTGCCCAGGATAACACAGCTAATAAATGTTGATGCCACACCTTCCTAAATACAAGTCCAAACACCCTATCCACTATTCCATTCTACCTCTTAGAATGGGAGCCACAAGTTGACAGTGACAGTGATATTCTAGGCTAACTCAAGTTAATTCACTTATGTGAGTCAAAGAGTATACATTACCAATTGATTAATAAGGAGTGACTTAGGTACAGGAAAATTTATCTTAATGGTTTTAGCTATCAGATACCTACTTGAAAGCTCTCTAAAAACACAAATAAAATATTTTTATCCCATAAAATTATGTTAGCATTTGCTAACATTTGTATTAGTCTCTGATTAATTTTTATTGGTAATGAAACTGAACAGAGAGATCGAAACTGAAGATGGATTATGAGTATAAGAATACTTGGGGGCATGAGAAGCATGCCTACTTTCATAATCAGAAGGAATTTTGTAGAAAAGTAAGAACAATGAATACTAAGATCAAAAAAAAAAATTTTTCTCAAAACGAGCATCTCAGTATCTTCCTTTCCTTCTCCATCAGCTGGATTAGACTGCCCAGTACCATCTCTCCTGACTCAATCTCTCCACAAAGAGTCAAGACTGCCATGCATACTGAAAAGATTCAGTATACCATCAAGTTAGATGAAGCTGAAAAATTTAAATGTTGAAAACTTTGAATAAAATATACTAGACAACAGGTTCTTTAATATAGTGCATGGTATGATAGAAGTAGTATTTCTGAAGGCAGTAACTCAGTTACTACTCCACAGTTATCTTTTCACTATTCACTATCCCTTATTGGATCTTTTCTACAGATATATTTATAATAACACTTTAAGATTTTGCAAAGTATTTTTCTTATGTTAACTCATTTGGTCCTGCCAATAGAATTAACCTTGTGAAAGTAGGTATGATTATTTTCCATGTTTTTATGTATGAAGAAACTGAAGTTACCTGATTTATCCAGGATGATATAACTATGAAGTATTTGAGGTGTGATTTGAATTTGGGTGTCCCTGACTACAGGCAGTTCTAGTACTCTATATACTGTGCACTCAAACATCCTGGTTCTGTTACTCTACCATCACGTTACAAGAAAGAATGGGAGAAAAGAGGTATTAGACTGACTACCAAACTGAAGGTCTTATACAGCTGTTGTGCTGACCTCATTGTTGTATGCCTATGAAACATGGACAGTTGACCAGCACCATGCCAGGAAACTTAATCACGTCCCTTTGAACTGTCTCAGGAAGATTCTGAAGATCATCTGGCAGGCTAAGGTACCAGACACTGAGGTCCTTGCTCAAACTAAACTGGCAAGCATTCAAACTATGCTTTAGAGAGCACAACTCTAATGGGCTGGTCATGTACTTTGAATGCAAAATGTATGCTTGCCAAAAGCACTATTTTATAGAGAACTTGCATGGGGCAGGAGATTACATGATGGTCAGAAGAAGTGATACAAGGACAGTCCCAAGGTTTCTCTCAAGAACTTTGGATTTAATTGTGCAACGTGGGAGATACTGGTACAGGACTGCTTAACATGGCGTGCCCACATCAGAAACAGTGTTGTGCTCTTTGAGCAAAGCAGAATTGAGACAGCACAAAGTAAATGTAGGATGCACAAATTTGGAGTATCCACCCCAAATGTTCACATAGACTAACTGTGCCCAAGTTATAGAAGAGCATTCTGAGCTCATATTGGTCTGATCAGCCACAGTCTGACATACTGAAACTTGACTCTATCATGGTGATGTCATTTTGGTCCTCTTCGAGAATGAAGGATAACAACCAACCAACAAAAAAGTACTTGTTGAATATATTCCCTGTTCCTAGCAACATGGTTGACAACTTTTTGATTATGTTTGAAAAGGAAGTCTTTCCAAGTATGGGTAGCACTAGATGGCCTCTGAGGTCTCTTTGATCTCTAGCATTCTATATCATTGTGTAAAATATAGAAGTATATGTCATGATCCATGCCTCTAGTGCATAATTGGAAGGACATACATAAAAAATATAAAGATTATGAAACACTTTAATTGAGTGCTAAATTGTGTTCTGACAAGTATGTGACTAGTGTGCGTGAGAGTAGAAAAGAAAAAAATATGATGTTAGTGGGCCTTCAGCTGGTCCTTGAAAGAAGGGTGGGATTTGACTTGTCATAGAAGACTGAGTCATCCCTGATAATGTCCTCTAGTGGGCAACATACATTAATGCCTCTATCCAAACCCTGAAGAAGCACCTATAGGCATCTCAGGCCATTTCCAGGAGCTTGTGTTCTTCTGTCTTCCTCTTTCACCTTCCTGAAAATCATTGCTCTGCCTGCAATAAATATGCAATAATAACAAACTCTAGGCTATATGGCACTTGAAAGAAAAGTATAGTTATGAAGTCGAAAACTGACTGACTGACTGAATAAAACCACATTCGAAGCTTGTTTCAAAGGAATCCAATCTTTGATACTTTCATATACAAATCTGACATCAAAGGGAAATTCTAGGATCTGTCAGATTTCTTCTTTCTAGTAAGGGATGAAACAGTTAGCCTGCTGTCAGTCAGTTAACATGATAATTAGACAGTGTGATAATACAGTTATCCTGTTGTTTACAATCCTTGATCATATATTGTAATTATAAATATAGGCCACATAAGCCAATGACTTAATTATAACCTTGATGGTAGACTCATAGGAGGAAAAAAACAAACCAATCATCCTCAGGGTAGAAAAAGAGTCTTTTGAATTTCTTTTTTAATCAATCTGCAGTAAACACTTAAAAAAATGTATTGAAGTGCTGATGCTGTACCTAATTTCCAGACTGATAATGGTCTTAATGAAGGCATAATGACACAAATTTCCTTAAGTATTTAATTCAAACAGTGCGTTCATCATATCATGCACCATGTTAGAGAACCTGCTGTCTATAGTATATTCTGTCCAAAGTCCTCAGGATTTGAATCTCTCAGCTTCATCTGATAGCCTTGTTGATGCTTTCAGTGAGCAAGGCAGTCTCAACTCACTGAGGAGGATGGGGCCAGGAGAGATGGTGTTGAGCAGTCTGATCCAATTGATATAGAAGGAAGGGAAAATGTTTTTACTGATGATGGTATTCATTATTCTTGCTTTTCCACAGAATGTACTCAAATCATGAAGGTAAGTATGCTTCTCATGCCCCTATGTATTTGTATGCTCACAATCCATCTCACAAAATCATAGGACTTGAGAGTTGAAAGGAGTGTCACTGGGTCATCTGGTCTAACCTTTACATGAAGGAATCACCACTTTAACACCCCAGTCTAGCTCTCCTGCTTCCTTCCTTTATCTCACCAACCCAATTTCTCTCTACTCTTCATAAGGAAATCTCTAAAATATGGCCACTAACCTACTTGTTCCCTACACACCTTGTCATCCTCACCATGCTACCTTTCCCTGTGCCATTCCAGGTCTACTTTTTTTATCCAATCTTCTTCAGTACTTACATTTGTAACTCTGACAGCATATATACTTCTATGAATGGTGACAGATCCCAGCTCTCTTATAAGTTAGTACTTCAAAAGATTGCACCTTGTGAGCTGTTCTGACTTAAATATTTCATTCTTTAACCAATCTGGTGATGAGACTCACTGACTTTATCTAGGTTTGTCCTCAGAGAACAAATATAATGTCACTGGGTCTGCATTTGAATTCTTTCGCCCCTTTAAGGACATGGTAGGACATGTGTGGTGGTGGCATAGCCTTTAGGAACCCCGAGTCATTTCCATTCTTTAATGAAAAATCAGAGAAAAGCACTCATTTCTACATCAAGCTAAACTACTTAATTTACTTCAAAACCCAGATCACAGATCTCTTCCTTTAATTTTGTTATAATTAGCTGAATCCATTCATTTCACTTCTCATCAACCTCTCCTCACTAACAGTGGAGTTCTTTACATTTGTAGTATGATAATAACAATACTATCCAAGACTTAAATGGTACCTGCTATGTGCCAGGCACTGTGCTAAGCACTTTTTACAAATATTATTTCATCTTACCTATTTATAATTTTGTTCTTCAGTTAGGTCATGTGATCTATCTTTTCTAAATATACCATAAGCCACATGAGAACAGAAATTTTATACTTTGTTCACAGTATTGATTTGCTGACAAAATAATTTTTGTGAGGGAGTGTGATATAGTGCATGATGCAATGCACTTGGAATCACAAAGACCTGGGTTCAAATTCTGCCTCAATTGCCTTCTAGATAGGGTACTTGGCAATTCACTTAAATTCTCTGTGTGTCAGTTTCTTCATATGCAAAATGAAGGGCTTGAATTTAAAAGCCTCCATGGTTCCTTCCATCTTGAAATCTATGATCCTCTAATTCTAGTTGTAGAAAGAGCATTGAATTTGAAGTTTAAAAAAATGAGTTCACATCCTAGCTCTGTCACTTGAAAGGATAGAATAGATATTGAAAGAATGCAAATAACAAAAGTTTGAAAGAACAAAAAGAATCTGATGATACAGAGAGGAATCCTAATCTGTTTGGGGAAATTAGAGGGTAGACAACTGTGACACAGACTAGGAAAATATGAAAAACATTTGGAGCTACATAATAATTATGAGGCTCATTCTAAATACAGTGGAATTGAGCCCTCTGAAAAGAAAGTTATTTCTCACTTTTCAAGGAATGATAGGGAGGGTCCACAGGTGACACAACAAAAGTTTTGGAAGCATAATAGCATATACAGGCTATAGGTGTATTGCCTCAACCTCCCCTCAAATTGATAGGTGAGGTTCCCAGAATATATCTACTTCTCTCCTCAGAGTTCTATTCCATAAGCTTCATGGGATCTAAAAAGTGATTTTCAAGTCTTTAATTCATGAACTCCCACTGATGTCCTTCTCCCATGATTATCTGGTGATAGCACTCAGATAGACTCATTTGGCTTTTAGAAGGGGTATCTATTAAGGTGGTATAAGAAAGACAATTGGTACAAAATATCCTCATAAATCTATGAAACATTCCAACAGAAGCACATACAGGATCCAGGGAAGAAGTTGTCCATAGTTAGGGAGTACACGGGACAAAAGTGGTAATTTGTATCTCCTAGAAGTCTTTTTGCTGGATTCAAGCTGTTTTCCTTAAGGAGTAGCTTTTCTGCCAGACACCTGTAGAGTCTTGAATCTGCCTTCATTGTGTCTAGTCTAAACTGTCCTTGGCTTCTGATGTAGAAACAATTATAAAGGGGCACTGCTAGGGTGATGATCAGAAGTTCAAAATCCACTGGGACTTCCCTCCCCCCGCCCCCACCACATTTAGTTTAATGTGTGCATTCGATTGATTTGATGTGATTTCCAGGACTTGTCCACACCTAGTTTATGCCATTGACTGATTCAACTGTGTTATTTTCTCACCAATTAAGATATCAGAGCTAAGTGAAGTGGGGCAATTGATTGTTTAATTTCATCATCCTCTTCATTTTCACAACATTCAAAGGTAACAATGAAGCTAGTAGCTTCTAGCTTGGTCAGCTCTAAAAAGTAGGAAACTTGGTCATAACTGGAAGGTGTAATGCCACCATTATTGGTATCTAGAGGTAGTATATAGCTAGGAGATTTGAAGATGAGGGCAAGCAATTTCTGATTGGCCATAATTGTGGAGACTTGGCAGAGTTGATTGCTGACAAATAAAGGTTCAAAATCATCTAAATGTCTGGGGGTTCAAAAGAATATATGACATGTTCCATTGTTTTGGATGCTCAGGAGACTTCTCTAAATTGGACATATTTTTAGGTCTTTCTCTTGATAGTGACCAATGGGAAGGCAGACACGGAAGCTAAGTGATGTTTTGCCCTTTCCTTCTCCTTTGCCCCCAGGGTCTCTTGTGTACTATTTATGCTGAATATTGTTTCAATGACTGGAGTTCAGTGTTCTAGTACAGTAAAGTTAGTGATGATAAAGGTCTTTCTGAGAAAATGTAACCCTCCTATTATAGACAAAATTATTTGAGACTCTATAAAATATTTTTGAGCTTCAGACATGACAAAAAGGAAACATTTAGAACAGCTTAGGAGAATAAGAGAAAATCAGTGGTAACTAGTGTCTTTCTGCAGAGGGGTCCTGAAGCAGCCATAAGTTGAACTCACCTAAATATTAAAGAGATATGCCATTCTCCCACATCATGCATTAAAGTTATAGCAAAGAACCTTTTAAGACATTTTTAGTTTGATCACCACAACCCACTTCAGGTGATACATCTAGGGACAGACAATACCACCAAAAGGAACCTGAAAAGATTTTTAGAGATTATGAATTCTTATCAAGAATGGGAGGTCTCAGTGATACAGTTAGTATTTTATCACGTTGCAAATTGAAGGCAGCTTCTTCAGAAAAGAAAGATCCATTTGGGTAATGAATAACTGGTTAAGAAAATGAAGTTGGAGATAGAAAGCAGTGTTTTTGAAGATAGGGAGTGCTTCATTTTAGGTTTATATCATATATATATATATATATATACACATATACATGTATATGTATATATGTGTGTATATATATATATATATTTATATACACATATACATGTATATGTATATATGTGTGTATATATATATATATTTATATATAGTGACTTAAGCATAATAGGCTCTTCAAAAATAATATTATTGAGGGGATAGAGCCAAGATGATGGAGCAGAAGCAGGGACCAGCTAGAACTCTCATCCCAAACACCTCAAAAAAACCTATAAAAATTAATCTAAACAAATTCTAGAGCAGAAGAAGCCATAAAATGACAGACTGAAGCTAATTTCCAGCCCACTACAATCTGGAAGGTTGATGGGAAAAGTCTATTTCACCAGTTTGGGAACAGAGCTCAGTGTGGCATGGGTTATGCCAGCACAGACAGAGGAAGAACAGGTCTTAGGGGACTGAATCATGGGTGGCTGATCTGGATTCAAGAATTATCAACTCACAAATGCTAAAGACAGCATCAAAGGTCAGTGAGAAGGGTCTTTCACCTGGCTGGGAGGGGTGTGCCAGTCAGGCCTCAGTCCCAACTCAGCCCCAGGGGAGCTACAACCACTGCTGAAATGGAGGCTGCTTCTGGAGACCTCCACTTAACAAAACTCAAAAGTCAAATAATTGACTGGGAAAATGAGCAAACAGGGAAAAAGAAACAGACTATCTACTCTTCCTTTCTTGGTGAAGAGGTATTTTCTTATGTCAAAGGTGATGGGGAAGATCAAAACATATAGCCAGAAGTCAACAAAGTCAAAGCTTCTGCACCCAAAACCTCTAAGAAAAATATGAATTTGTTTTAGGCCATGGAATAGCTCAAAAAGATTTTGAAAATCAAGTGAGAGAAGTAGAGGAAAAATTGAGAAGAGAAATGAGAGTGATGCAAGAAAATCATGAAAAATGAGTTAGCAGTTTGTTAAAGGAAACCCCTCCCCAAATGCTGAAGAAAATAACTCCTTTAAAATTAGACTAACCCAAAGGGCAAAAGAGGTCCAAAAAAATCAATGAGGAGAAGAATGCCTTAAAAAGCAGAATGAAAGAAAGGGTCTAAAAGCTCATTGAAGAAAATAATTCTTTACAAATTGGAATGGAGCAAATGGAAAATAATGACTTTATGAGAAATCAAGAAATTATAAAACAAAACCAAAAGAATGAAAAAATAGAAGACAGTGTCAAGTATCTCGTTGGAAAAAAAGCTCACTTGGAAAATGGATCCAGGAGAGAGAATTTAAAAATTTTTGGACTACCTGAAAGCCATGATCAAAAAAAGAACATAGACATCATCTTTCAAGAAATTATCAAGGAAAACTGCCTTGATATTCTAGAACCAGAGGGACAAATAGAAATGGAAAGAATGTAAATGGAAAGAATTCATCAGTCACTTTCTGAAAGAGATTCTAAGAGGAAAATTCCTAGGAATATTGTGGCCAAATTCCAGAGTTCCCAGGTCAAAGAGAAAATATTACAAGCAGCCAAAAACAATTCACTGCTATGGAAACACAATCAGGATTGAGCAGCTTCTACACTAAGGGATCAATTTCTAGAAGTGAAAGCAGGTAGGATTAGAATCCAGAATCACCTACTCAGCAAAATGGAGTTTAATACTTCAGAGGGAAAAAATGGAATTTCAATGAAATAGAGGATTTCCAAGCATTGTTGTTGAAAAGACCAGAGCCAAATAGAAAATTTGACTTTCAAATACAAGAGTGAAGAGAAGCATGAAAAGGTAAACAGAAAAGAAAAACCATAAGGGACTTATTAAAGTTGAACTGTTTACATTCCTACATGGAAAGGTGATACTTGTAACTCATGAGACCATTCTCTCTCTGTCTCTGTTGCTCTCTCTGTCTCTCTTTTTGTGTCTCTGTGTCTCTGTCTGTCTGTCTGTCTGTCTGTCTGTCTCTCTACATATATATATATATATATATATATATATATATATATATATATATATATATATATATATATATATATATATATATATATATATGAAATTACCTGACTTTTGGAATTTTATTTTCATTTTTTTCATTAAATCAGTGAAAACAGATAATAGAAGAAAGAAAAAGGCAGTGATTGTGTATATATGTATGTATATATACATATAGAGAGAGAGACAGAGACAGAGAGACAGAGAGAAACAGAGAGCACAGAGTGAGCTGAATATGAAGGGATGATATCTAAAAATAAAATAAAGGGTTTGAGAGGAATGTACTAGGAAAATGAGAAAGGGAGAAGTAGAATGTAGTTAATCATCTTACATAAAAGAGGCAAGAAAGAGCTTTTACAATGGAGGAGTAGAAGGGGAAGGTGAGAGGGAATAAGTGAGCCTTCTTTTCATTGGATTTGGCTTCAGGAGGGAATAACATACACACTGAATTGGATATGGGAGTTTATCTTTCCCTATAGGAAAGCAGGGAGAAAGAGGGGAAGAGAAGAGGTATAATAGAAGGGACAGCAGATTGGGGGAAGGGGTAATAAGAAGCAAACACTTTTGTAGAGGGACAGGTCAAAGGAGAGAACTGAATAAATGGAGAACAGGACAGGATAGAAGGAAATATGGTTAGTCTTTCACAACATGACTGTCATGGAAATCTTTTACATGACCACACATGCACAACCTATATTGAATTGCTTGCATTGTCAATGAGGGACAGGGGGAAGGGAGAGAATGTGGAACTCAAAGCTTTAAAAATGAATGCTAAAAAATTGTTTTTACATGCAATTAGGAAATAAGACATACAGGCAGTGAGGTATAGAAATCTATCCTACCCTACAGGAAGACAGAAGGGAAGGGAATGGGGCAGAGGGGTGACAGAAGGGAGGGCAGATTAGAGGAAAGGGTAGTTAGAATACACACTATTCTGGGGTAAGGGGGTGATGGGGAGAAAATTTGAAATTCAAAATTTTGTGGAAGTGAATATTGAAAACTTAAAATAAGTAAATTTATTAATAAAAAAGAAAAAAATAGTACTATTGATATGCTTTGCTTTTATACCATCTACATTACCCCTGTATCCTCTCTATTTACAATCTTTGAGGTTTACTTCTCATACAATAGAAAAAGAAAAAAGGGAATATAAAATTGACCAATATGTTGATTTAAAAAATTGAAAATATATGCTATTATTCACACCCATGAATCTTGCACCTCAATAATAGAGTATACAGATCAATGACAGAGTATAAGGATCTCTGTAATAGAGTATACACATCATGACTTCTTAAGTCACGGTTGTTTTTTCTGTAATTTTGTTACATTAATATTCAGGGTTGTTTTTTTGTTTTGTTTTCCTTTGTGTTTACATTGTTGCAACCAATGTGTGTATTGTTTTCTTGGTTCAGCTTATTTCACTACAAATCAGTTCATGCAAGTATTTGTCTCATATTTGTTGTTTCTTATTGGACAGTAATATTCCTTTATCTTGATGTACTCAACTTTTTTTATAGTTATTCCTCAGTCAATAAACAAATATCTACTTAGTTTCCAATTCTTTGGTACTACACATACACATGCGCACGTGTGCGCGCACACACACACACACACACACAAACCAACTGCTGTTATAAATATGTTGATGAATATGGAATCTCTTTTTTTTATATATCTCTATATATACTTGTGGATTCAGCCAAGAGCACTCTAAGTTCTATAGGCTGGTTGGTGGTACAGTGGATAAAATGCTGGATCTAGAATCAGAAAGACCAAAGTTCAAAAGTGGCCTGAGATGCTTACTAGCTATGTGATCATGGGAAAGTCACTTAATCTCTGTTTACCTCAGTTTCCTCAACTGTAAAATGTGGATAATAATAGCACTTACTTGCCAGGGCTTCTGTGAAGATCAAATGAGATAGTACTTGCAAAACCCTTAATACAGTGTCTGGTATATAATAGGAATGGTACAAATACTATCTATAATTATTGTTATTGTTATTAAATTAAATTCAGAGTTATGAAGATAGGAAGAAAACTGTTCATATATACCTGTCAAGCCATATGATACGGCAGACATGAGATAAAAGAAGAATTTCAGTGGAAGGGACAAATAATTTACAGAAAACAATTAGATTAGATTCACTTAAAAATATTTTATATCAATTATATATTTATATCAATTAAATGTTATTTTTACAAAATATATAGCCATCACCAGCCCACCAGCCCAAAATCTTGTCCCATGACCACCAAGGGAAGTCAATGCTTGGACCCAGAAATATCTGGGTTCAAGTCCCAGCTCTAATTTTTAATGACACTTGACTGGGCAAATCTCTTAAAGTCTCAATGCTCTATAAAACTTCCTGTGACAATAAGTTGGAGAAAACATTTCAACCTATGTTGGTAGAGGGGTTTCCATACTTGAGAGTTCTTAATGTTAATAAAACAATTAATAATAATAACAATAGCATTAATAATCAGATCCAATCATTATCCCTAATTATAAGTGTACATTTCTTTTATTTGTTTTGAGCTAGGGTATAGGACTTTCTCAAAGTGAGTTTTTTCTTTTATGGCTACATCTGATGCTGCAACCGTTTCTTAAATTCCAGGGTAGATTGGAGTACTTATATAGGCAAGTGTTTATAGGAATCCTAAAGGGAATTTCTGGGACAAGGGTGATGATCTCTAGGTACAGGTGAGCTGTCCAAACCTTCTATGACTCACAAACAATATGTCCTTTTTTAGGGCTTACTTAGCAATTTCAATACCCACTGAAAAAAAATAAAAGATGAATTTTAAAAGTTGAGAGAAAAGATGGGAAAAAATAAACAGAATAATTTAGACAAAGGATTAGAATAAAAGGGAAAGATTAACATCATCAAAATGTAGGAAGGAGAATAAAACAAACACAGAAGACTTACACATGTAAAAAGTAAGAGGAAAAAAGAAAACATAACTAAAAGTGAAAATTGAAAATGAATACGAAATATTTTGAGACCATCCACTCAGGATTCCTTTGTGATGTTGAAGACCAAGAAGTCAAAGGCAACGAAGATGATCATTTCAAGGATTATAGTGAAAAGAGTTTAAGTTCCAAGCAAGACTGAGTCCAAGATACCAGAGAACAACGAGTTTTGATTTGTTTTCTTAAAAGAATCATTGATTCAAAATAAATTATAATGGTTTGATAATTGGAGTTCAAACAGTTCATTCTTATAACCAGCCCAATGGGAGATGAGTCAATTATCCATGGGTACAAAAATGCTCTTTCTCCCACTTGCGTCTTGTGAAGATGCAAAGGTTTGCAGAAAAGTTAGCAGATCTGATTTTTGGAAAACTCTGCAACTTACCATGAAATGGGTATTTTTTGTAGTAAAGTTTCCTAATTACTTGACTTTTGGAATTTTATTTTCACTTTTTCCATTAAATCAATGAAAATAGAAATAATAGGAGAAAGAAACAGGCAAAAATTATGTCCATTTACTCACACAACTAACGGCGAAAAAGGAAAATTAATCAATAATATATTTTTTTAAATAACATCTCCCATGCCTGAAGTTCTCTCTCTTCATCTTAACCTCCTGCTTAAAAGGACACAAATTTTCTTCATGCAAGTTCAAGTTTCTCCTCCTACAAGAGACTTTTCCTAATGCCTACTCCACTGTTAATTCCCTCTCACCCCACACCCAAATCATTTTTATTTATTTTATATATTTATCTTTACTTGTCTTTCCACATTATATACTTCCTTGTAGTTTGTGCCCTTCTTGAGGACAAGAATCATTTTTTGTTGTTGTTGGTTGGCTTAGGTTTGATTTTTTTATTGTATCCATAAGAGGCAGCAAGGGTTCCTAGCTAAAAAGATGACTTAAAAATCAGGAAAACTGGATTCAAGTCCTGTCTCAAACATACCCTGAATGTGTTATTCTGATCAATTCTTTTATTGCCTTAGCATTCTATGCTAATGCTTGTTAATGAGAGGAAAAAAAATCATGAATTTTTAGGAAGGGGAATAATTAATATTTACAAATGTTTAGTTACATAAAGGGGCAGTTAAATGGTATGTGTGTATGTGTGTGTCAGAATGCACATATATGTGTATGGACAGCTAGGTGATTCAATGCATCAAGTGCTGGGTCTGAGGTCAGGAGGACCAGAATTAACATCTGGCCTCAGACGTGAGACCCTGGAGAAGTTACTTAATCCTGTTTGTTTCAGTTTCTTCATCTGTAAAATGCATTGGAGAAGGAAATGGCAAACCACTCTAGTGTCTTAGCCAAGAAAACCCCAAACTAGGTAACATAGAGTCAGACATGACTGAAAAATGACTGGACAACAACAGGTACATGAAGAACAGGTACAAGATGATTTCAGAAAACCTGAAAGGACTGTTTACATGAACTGATGCAAAGTGAAATAAGCAGAACCACGAGACCATTGTACATAGTAAGAGCATTATTGTATGATGAAGTACTATGAATACCTTAGTTATTTTCAGCAACGCAATAATCCAAGACAATAGCAAAAGACTAATGATGAAGCATACAATCTGCCTCCAGAGAAAGAACTGATAATGTTTCAATACAAACTGGAGAATTTTTCACTTTCTTTCTTTCATTCTTTTTTCTTTTACATGAATCTTCTTGTACAAAATGTTTTACCTGATTGTAAATGTTAACCTGTATCTGATCTGTCTCAGGGAGAGGAGAGGGGAGGAGGGAAGGATAGAATTTGGAACTAAAACCTTTAATAAAACCAAATATTAAAAATTGTTTTAACATGTAATTGAGGAAAATGCTATATAAATGTGTGTATATACACACATGTATGTGTGCATGTTGTTGTGTTCATCCCTCGTTGTCAAAGAAACGATAATACTTTCAGTGCCTTTTTCACAGGGCTATTTTGAAGAAAGTGCTTTCCAAACCTGAAAGTGACTTACAAGTTGATCTAGATTAACGTGAATAATGAATCCACTGAAGTGGTCCACATTATTTGAATTCATGGAGCACACAACTACAAGGCTAGAATAAATAACCACATTTTACATAATTATAGTTTTAAAAAGTCTATGCAACCTCTTCATAGCATTCATTTTTCACACTAATCTAGGCCTACCTGTATTATTAATAGAGATAGGCAAGAAAACTTTCCTCTAATAGGTGTATATAATAGAATAACTTTGATAGAGAAAGTCAAACCCTCAAAGAAACGTAGGCTTGAGATTTATTTGGTTGCTAATCAAAGAACTTTGGATTTATGTTCACAGATCTTGGGCTCCAGTTTCTTACCATGCTATTTATCACATCATCTTTGGTGTGGCACACAGACCACTAGACCTAGAGTCAGGAAACCTAAATTCAAATTATGCCTCAGGCATTTACTAGCTCTGCGACCATGGGCAACACACTTAACTACTTTCTGCCTCAGTTTCCTCAACTGTAAAAATGAGAAATAGCAAATCACCTTTTTCATAGGATTATTATGAGGACCAATGAGGTAATCTTTGTAAAGTATTTAGCATCGAGTCTGGCGCAAAGTAGGAGCTCATTAAATTCTTTTTTTTTTTAAGCCATTAATTTTCATCGTTGAATCTTGATTGCCTATAAAATGAGGGGCTAAAATAATCTCTAAGGTTATTTCCAGCTTCATAATCTATAAATCTGTGAAAACCCCAAATTCTCTTCACTAATTTTATGAATATTCTTCTGCCGAAAGGACATATTTATCTAAGCATTCATTTGCTGAAACCATAGATACTTTGGAAACAAAATGGTCTCTTGTTCATTTTAAAGTTGAATCATCTTCCTTGATCCTTAAAGAATCAGCGATTTGGTTGGTGTGCATATTGGTGCTGATCACAGTTCTCTGCAACTTGGAAGTTTGTCTCTGAGAGTTGCTGCAACCAAAATATTCATCACACTCTAGCCTCAAATCAGTCATTTAATCTGACAATATGTATTCATCTTACCATCTTCTAGGCACTGTGCTAGGTGCTGAGAATACAAAGAAATGCAAAAAAGATTTCCTGCCCTCAAGGACCTAACATTGTAACCAAAAATTTTGAAGACCCTCCAAGCATAACTAGGTTAGTCCCCAGGCAATCAATACGAAATACTTCACCAGATCAGTCAGTCAACAAATATTAATTCCATTTGTAAAACATGTCTACTTTGGTAAGCTTTGACAGAAGCTAAGCTATATTAGCATAGCCTTCATGAAACCATGGTCAGCTCCAAATATCTAGGAGCCATCCAAGTAGAAAATTAGTGGAGGTAAGACTGTAGTACCTCATGTGATATAAATATATCTTACCCAGGCCAAAACTTCTGACTTTTTCTGCTTCGTATGCTGTCTATAGTCAACCTTCAAATAAGAGAGGTGATTTCACCCTCACCAGGACTATGGCAGCAGTCAATCAATAAGTATTTATTCAGTGCCATTTTATCATTAAATACTATTTTTGAAGTGCTATTATGTGCCAGACACTGTGCTGAGTACTGAGGATACAAAGAAAGGCAAAAGAAAATACCTTACCTCAAGGAGCTTACAATCAAATGGAGCAGCTCATGCTTTATTTTGCCCATAATGTTATAATACAGTGGTGACCATCACTCCCAGGTTATCTGGTCTAGAATCTGAGACCAAGAAGCAAATAAAGAAGGTCTCCTTAGTGCCAAAATAGATATCATGAAGTCCATACACTAAAGTCCACACCATTTTCTTTTAGGAAAACCTTAAAAGGCCTTCTCTGAGTTTCTTGTTCCTTGACACAGTAACTTAAAGAGAGAAATTTGAAGAATATGCATGGGGGCTGTATAAGGCAGAAACACTGAATAGCAAGAAGGCAAAACTGAAATGGTTATACCTAAGCAAGAGACAAATATGTTCTGTGTATCATTTATGTAATATAAATGTGCGAATATATTTTACATTTATATTATATATAACATGTATATGCACATAATAATATATCACACACAGAGTGAGATACGCACATATACAGGTAGACAAAAGGTGCCAGAAACCATCAACATTCCTCTCTAATATCGCTTAGTAGAGGGGCATACAAGTCCATGCAGAGGCTATATACTGACTCTAAGAGCCTTGATGGATTAAAATCTAATTGGCAAATTGATATAATCATGTTAGATTATCAGTATGAACACAATATTAAATATCTGTCTTATGAGCTAATCGTGGCGCACATCGGAATTTGACCTAGAATGTTGGTCCTTTCTATATTGCAAACTAATAATTAAATATTTAGCCTTGACATCTGTCATTAGCTACATATATTCCTGTGTAAGTTAAAGTCCTTTAATTTTTCATAATGGTATGGGGATAATTAGGCAAAGATTTGTGAAACCAGGATATGATTCTGCTACTTAGTAAATATAACCGTCTTGGTTCTGTGTTAAGGAAAGGAATGTCAGTACAATTAGTTACCCTAGAAGAAGAATGACTTTTGGTTTGTCTTGTAAATGCCTTAAAGAGACATTCACTTTTGTTATGGGTTATTCACTTGAACATGGCTAGTAATTGAAAATGTTTTATAATAAATAACTTATTTGATACACACCATTTTAAAATTGATTACTCAAAACATTTTTGTTACAGCTGAAGTTAATCTGGCAACTTTTGAAATAATTCATTTTTGTATTAGAGTCTGTTCTATTCTTTCTGTTATTAATTCCTTAGCAGAATTTCATCCTCCTAATGAGGGAATGAATGATAAAAATATGAAAACTGGATTCTAATTCTCTATTTATATCTGACTTTCGTATGTCCATGTGTATGTGTTTATGTGTTCACACACACATAGATACATATCAACATGACAACTGACATAACTAAATTGTAAATTCCCTGATCTAAAAAGTTCCAAATTCTGTTTCTAGTAATAGACATAAGGGCTGAGCTAACTTTCATTATCTGACCTGGTTATTGACAAAGCAAATTTAAGTTTGTGTTAAGATCAAATTTGTAGGAAATTTGTAACAAAGAAGAGAATTTCTATAAGTGACCTGAGCTGGAGGAGAACTGCTTATAGACCACACAGGAACCACAGATAGCATCTGATTTTTCCAGAGGAACAGGAGACACATCTATGAATTTTATTTTGCTATTTACTTTTTCCCATTGTGCTTTTTATCTGGGAGGTCTACTTATCAAAGGGGATTGCTCCCTTTGATTTTGTCAAAACACCATCCATCCATCTTTCCCTTTTTGCTCTTATACTGTCTTCCCTCATAAGTCTCATAGTCAGAAACCCTTGATGAACTGTTTGTCATCATTGAGGAAGTCACAATAGAATCAAATGGGGCAATGTGAGAGAAAATTATTAATAACCAATAATTTGGGGGAGGGGAGATTCAGAGCTCTCCCTTTCTCCTAAAATTCTTTAGAAGTTCTGTCTGAAAGACATTACTGATAAGGAGATGGCATTAATGGTCCTGATCCTGGTCAGACCCCACCCACCCTTTCAAGGAATTTAATCCAAGGTGGGGAAACCCATTGTGTTCTAGTCAAATTTGGGTGGAGACAGATTCTTTTATCTAGAGAGCCCATATTTGGGAGTGGTCTGCTATAGTTAGGAATAGGCCAGAATAGAGATATTTTCTGTCCAAGGGTGACATGATTGGTTGTTGTCCTTCATTCTCAAAGATGACCAAAATGACGTTACTATGTTAAAGTCAAGTTACGGTGCTTCTGACTATGGCTGCTCAGACCATACAAGGTCTTAATGCTCTACCTCAGATCAGGCACAAGTTGTCCAGGTGAACATTCATAGTTGAAGGTTGACATGATGATGGTTTGGCATCAGATTCCCATTGGAAGAGTATATGAACTGTGAGCCCATCACCATGATCCTCTTTGTTCTAAGACAGATGGCCAAATGACCATTTTTTTTAAAATTAATAACTGACTGGTCTTATTAACAAATGATAAATTATCCAGAAAAATAAAGTAATTGCTACAGATGTTATTATCCTCTTAATAGATATTATCTAAGGGACTTATGAATGAGAAAGCATTTGGGTTGAACATTGAAGGAAGGGTAGGAAGTTAGTAGGTGATAATGGAATGGCAAGACATTCCAATAAATGGAAACAGTGATCAAAGGTTAGACGCAGTGACATAGATAGAGGGGTATTGAACAGAATTGGCTTGCATGGATGTGGAACAGAATAAAGAAACCTGGAGGAACCAAGTTGCCTGGAGCACAGAGCGACATGTGGAAGAATGTAATATGAGGTAAAGTTGGAAAGAGAGTTTACTCTCTGATTATAGAGAGCTTTGAATTTCAGGCAAGGGAGTCTGAATGTCTCACAGAGGTGACTTTCTGAAATACTGTGGACTTTTTGTGTATAGCCATATTCATTCTTTATGACCTGAGAAGAAAATACTTGAGAGAGTTTTGGGTGGAGGGGAATATGATCAATGACTTTAAATATTGAAAAGGCTATATTATGAGAGAAGGATAAGACTTGTCTTGCTTGGTTTCAGAGAGCAAAACTAGAATCTGTGGGTAGAAACTATGAAGAGGTGAATCAAGTTTTTCAAGAGTGGAATACACTGAATAGGGAAATAGTGGGTTCCAACCTTACTGAAGATTTTTTTTTTTTTTTTGGAGTGAGGAAGGCAAGGAAATCGGGGTTAAGTGACTTGCCCAAGATCACATAGCTAAGAAGTGTCAAGTGTCTGAGGCTGAATAGGAATTCAAGGCCTCCTGACCCCAGGGCTGGTTCTCTATTCACTGTGCCACCTAGCTTCCCTTAGCCGCAGAGACCAGGTGGGTATTTTAGGGGCTATCATATAGGAGATAATTGCTTAGAAATTATTTGGATGAGGAGGGTTTATGGTCCATTCCAACCCCATGATTTTGCAGTTTTGTCTTTGATAATACTAATTTGTATTGAACAACTTATTCTCTCAAATAATTTGAAATTCATGGTGAATTACTGATTTAGTTTTCTTAGTGTTCTATATTAAGTATAATATTTCTTTCACTATAGAAAAAAAGTGGGTGGGCAGAAAGATATGAGATTAGGGAGAGGTTCATGCAAGTTAGGATTGTGTCTATTTACTTACTGACACTGGATTGTTCTAGGGATTGATGACACAACCAGTGAACCATGAAAGAGAGATGGAAAATGAATTCAAGATACTTTCAATCATACCACTGTTGTAGAATTATTGTGGGACTGGGTAGCTTTGATGAATGACTTTAATCACTGCCTTTTTTCCCAGCGAATCCAATACTTACAAAGTCATATACAAATGAGAGTATGTAGCAGATTGGGGAAGTCTTTGGATTTAAAGCTAGAGCACTTGGGATCAAATCGTAACTCTGCTTTTTGCTGTGTTTGTGACCACTCCACCACTCTGCAGTATAAAATGAGGTATTGAACTAGTTTCTCCAATATCTAAATCCTATGATCTTGACAATTTTAGGAATAATGTGCAGACTCTGAGTGACACAACTTCCACAGCTTTCAAGAATATTTCTTCTATGACTAACTATAAATGCCATGCTGTCGTAGGCTCCTTTCTGTTCATTTTGTAGGTCCAGGTCTAGTAGACAGGCTGAACACGTCGTTTTACATGAAAAATTATAATCTGGAAGCACTTTGTAGATTGACTTAGAATAACAACAAAGAATTCCTTTCAAACCAATCTGAAAGGAAAAAGGATGCGTTTCTGATTATAATATTACTATATGTGAGAAATAAGAAGTAATAAAATACATCGCATAAATTCAATCCATATTCAGTGCTATCATTTGTAACATCTTTAAGATTTGGGCATCAGAATTAAGAAGAATGGATATAAAAAGGGGAAATAATCGAAACTGATGAGGAAGGATGATCCACATGGAAAGCAACAAAATTCATTCACCTGAGGCAGTTTCTTAGAAATTGAAAAGTAAAGGTCACATAGTTAATTGGGCAGCCTGGAAGTCTGAGCATTTAGGTTTCAGGCTCTAATTCACAGCTTGACTGTGTGCAGATACAAATGTAGCCACTAAGGATACATTTGGGAAAAGGCAGAAATACATATACACATATATGTATATGCATATCTCCATTCATAAACCTTTTCTGCCATTGATTCATATCTATCTATATCTATTTATCTAAATATTTCTACATATATTCACATGTATATGTATCTATATAGCTATGTGTACATGTGTGTGTATGTGTATGCATTTTAACAAACACCAGACTGGTCTGCAATCAGGAAGTGATAGTTTAATGGCTAGCACTGTATTGCCACAGTCAGACGTTCA
This sequence comes from Notamacropus eugenii, assembly GCF_028372415.1. Taxonomy (NCBI): domain Eukaryota; kingdom Metazoa; phylum Chordata; class Mammalia; order Diprotodontia; family Macropodidae; genus Notamacropus; species Notamacropus eugenii. Next base: position 13,591,987 of record NC_092880.1, read on the forward strand.
AGGGCTTTATCATCTGTGCATTCAGGAAGGAGGCAGATCATGTCAATAGCCCTGAGGAAGGCAAGAGTGCATCTTCTAAAATGATACTTCCTTGTGGAAGCAGAGAAATTGAGAAACTCTGGCCTTATTCGTTCTTTCTTCTGCTTGCTCATTATAATGGCTTCAGAGTAGTGTGTTTTGGAAGGAAGGAATATTTTATGGCAAAATGGTGTCTCCTCAGGGGTCTAGTTTCCTATGTGTCTGTGATTATATTTCTATATGTCATATACGACTATGGTGATCTCTTGTGTGCCAAGCTATGCTTCAAGTCTGCTTGATATGTTAGCACATGGTACCTTGAGCTATTCTGGCTCATGGAGGACACCTTGACAATACTTCCAGAGAGCTTTCTTGTTCCCTTTAATATACTAGTGTTGTAGGTCAAAGAACCCTGATATAATATCTATTTCTAATACACTCATTTAAAAGTTATCAGGATGTTTCCTTTCTATTATCTCATGGGTTTTGTCAAGGTTATAACTAATCTTTTATTTTATTTATTCTCTCTCCAGTAAGTCCCTAAATGCTTTTGAATCCATGAAAAGACAGGGTCCTGAAGATGTCTTCCAAGTTCCTAAGAGCAAGCCTTTTGAAGATGTGATAATAGTGAATGTCAAAGTAGGAGAAATGGCACACCTGAGGCAAAGTGAGCCTACGCTGCACTTGATGCCTAGGCCTGTCTCAGTTCATGTTAAAGTAGCCTCAGGGGCTGGTGATCAGTTATGAGAGTAATATGGAAATGGTGAACGAACAAGTGTAGACAGAGAGCCAGCACTTGTGATCAGTGTCAATGAGTTCATGAGACAAAGGAGACCCTGAACCTAGGCCTTCTGACTCCAAATCCTGTGCTTTCCTCTGTACTGCAGCTGGCTTTATGCCTTTACTCTTGTAGACAAAATTTATATTTAGATGGATAACATTTAATTTCATAATGATCCTAAGAGTTTGTTTATTGACCCCTATTTCTGACTATTTCTAAAGTGATTTATCAATAGGCAAAATTTTAATTTCCATGTTAATAATCCACTAAAATTCTCCTCAAGATAAGCAAACCCTCAACACTGTGCTGTTGAAACAAAATATGTCTTATCAAATTTTAAAACAGGATTTCTTAACCTGGGTTACATGAACATTTTTTAATAATTTTGATATATAGTTAAATATAATTGGTTTCCTTTGTTCTCCTATGTATTTTATTCCATACATTTAAAATATCACTCTCAGAAGGGCCCCCTTGGCTTCATCAGACTGCCACTGGGTCTCATCATACATACAGTGCCACCCCACCCTACGTCATCCCCCCCTCCACATGCTCACAATATAGTAAGAACTTCTGCTGCATTGTCTCCAGTACCAGCCTAGTGATGGATTTTATATTTATCATCCAAGTCTATAAAGATGATTCAGATCTATAGAGATCCATTGCCATGTTGATCACAAGGAGATGGAATCTTATGGCCACAGCAATACTTCTAGATATTGCAGCAAGTCATAGAGGTGTTGGTATCTGTATAAGTGGAGAAAATAACCACTTAGATGAAACTATGAACCCTTGATGTATGGAAATGAAAAGTATCATGTATTGAAATGATTGTGAACACGTATTTTCAATTTATTTTCCTGGTTATTATTTCATTTTTTTTTCTCTTACACTATGAGAGATAATTAGGTATGGGGAGAGACTATGAAAATCCTCCCTCTTCAGGTGAAAATCCAGTAAAGGAAAGTGATTTGTCCTAGCAGAATTAGTAATTCCAGTTCTATGCTCCTTCCAGTAGCCTTCTATCAGTCCATTTGTCTTGATTCAGGGTTTCCACATATCCTTAGGGGAAGATGGTTGCTCTTGTTATCTCTACACGATTTCTCAGCTCTAGCAGAAAATTCTGGACACCCACACACTTGGTGGATCCCTATGGGGTGTTATTACTCAGACTATAAAAGTCAGATTGACTTTCTAAGCCTGAATCATGCCATAACACTGCTGAGCCCTGCCAAGTTCAAACATGGTTCCTCTTGCTCAGGAGAGTTTTACTATTGTATAGATGAGACTATTGAGTCATCTTTCCCTTCCCCCAATGGGCACAGCTTCAAACAGGACCTCACCTAACCCTCTCCCAGGGGAGAGGAGCCATGGGCTGTTCTAACGAAAGGCGGATGAGCCTAGAATAGAGGGCAGCTAAGGTTCCTCAGCTTTTTGCCTTTTCCTTTTCTCATTACACTTTAAAGGGAGGAATGCCCCGCTGGGCTGGGTTCTGTTCAGTGTAATTGTTTCTAATTTATGCTTCTTCTGCATCATGAGCCTACAAGCACATTCAGGCTCAGGCCAGAGAGCTTGCCCCTCCAAGAGGAGAGGAAAGCTTTTAAGCCTTGAAGGCCTGTTTGTCAGAGGTAAATGCATTGGCTGCAACTTATAATCAACGGCTTCTTTTCATTTGCCTTCTAAGGGTTAGACTGTGGAATATACTCCAGGAATCTCAGTGGATGGAGCATATTTGAATGATAACATTTGTCCTCTGTGATGGGTGCAGTTGGGGTTTTTAGATGACATGAAATCCTCTTGCTGCTCCAGAACAACTTAATTACTAGAAATTAAGCAAATGGATGTCAAACATGGCAACATGGAATTATTTTCAATGAAATGAATTCTCTTTGCTTGCAAAGCTGGTTCTGATCAGAAGTTTCCAACAGAGCTCTGCTTTGTATGAAGAAACAACCATACATTGGCCTGAAAGTGAGTTTCTTTTTTGAATATTTGTGGGAACAAATATTGAGGTCACTTCATATTCAGTTTTGAACATGGAACAATTCCAGATATGGGATAAGCTAAAGAACAAGCAGAAAGTTTTGTTTTTTAAAATTTTATTTATGAACCTTACCCAAAACCTACATAAAGTCTGGGCACTATAAATTCTGGCAAATTAAAACTGCCTTTCTCTTTTGCCACCAAGAAACAAAGCAGGGAATTTGTGGGGAGGAGAGAGGTGAGAGTTCAAGGGAACATATTTTTGATACAAGTGTGGTGCAAAGAAGTGTGATGTAGTAAGGGCTGAGAAAGAGGTATTCCACCCAGTAATTTGGTATTACCAGTCGCTCAGAAGGGGGGCAAAGAGCTGACTAGCTTCTCAGGCAATTCTAGGGAAGATCATTCAAATGGTAACTCAGTGAATACCAATTACAGGATATAGTCTATTACACTACATTTGATCATTCAATAAACAATAAAGACCTACTTTGTATCAGTCAATGTTGTATGTTCTTATAATACAAAGGCAAAAAGGAAATAATCCTTGTCCTCAAAAAGCTTGCTTCTTTTGGGGGAAAAGTCATATATACCTAAAAAGTAAATACAAAATAGGTCCAAAAATATACAATTAATGAGGAGGGGCAACTTGGGGAGGGATCAAGTAAAGACTCATTATGAGTTAGTTTTTGAAAGAAGTTAGGTATTCTAGCTAGCCAGGCAGTAAGGATCGAGTACATTTCAGATATGAGGCCTAGAATCTGACTCCAGTCTACCTTTCTAGATTTATGACACATCCATACCTACCAAACTTCCCTAGGTGCCATATCCCAACATTCCATCTCCTCTCCTCCTTCTTCACCCTGGTTCTTCCCAATGTCTGGAGTGCACTCCTTCTTAAGCTCCACTTAGATTCCTTTGAAGTTCAGCCCCAATGCTCCTAATGAATCAATGAAGATTTTCTTGATTGTCCTAGATGCTAATCTCTTCTACCAACAACAACCAAAATTACCTTTTTTAATCTTTTTATACATTTTCTATTTTCATATATGTGTACATCTTGTCTCTACCTCCCAACCTCAAAGAAAGTAAGTTCTTTGAGGGGACAGTCGTTGTATCTTCAGCACCTAGCATGGTACATAACAGATGTTTAAATTAAGAGCTGGTTGATTAATTGATTGATGGAAATGAGAGATCAAATGCCATGTAGAAGGAAGTCTATACATGAGCTTAGTTGGAACATAGAATCTGTGCGGGGAAGTAATGGCATGGGGAATAAACACTTTTAAGAGCAGAACAGAAGAATTTTATTTTCATCTTGGAAGTGATGGTAGGCTAATGAACTCTCTCAAACAAGGGAATGTAAGAATCAGGCTTAAAATTGGGAAATATCAATTTTGAAGTTAAATGGAGATTAGATTGGAGGGATGATAAACAAGGCAGGGTAAGGAGATTCTTTTGATGGTTCATATAAGGGTGATGGAGGCCTGAACTGAGATGAAGTCCTTTTGAACAGAGAGGATGTTGCATGCCCGAGATGTTGCAGAGGGGGAAGTGATAAAACTTGGCAAGTAATTGACTTTGAAGTTTGATGGAGAGAAGGAGTCAAAGATTACCTAATAAACTTACTAGAAAAGTGGTGTCCTCAACAGAAATTGGGAAATTGGGAAGAAGGGATGGTGTTAGAAGAAAAGATAAATTCTGGTATTATAACATTTGTCCTCTGTGGTGGGTGCAATTGGGGGTTTTAGATGACATGAAATCCTCTTGCTGCTCCAAATGTGTAGTGAGGCCCAGCTGTGTTGTGTGACTTGAAGTGAGGCAGAATAGACATCTATAGACTCTTCTCCCTCCAAGTCTTCTTCAGCTTAGACATAAATTCCTACCTGGAGGGAAAACAGGAGGTTGGGGCCAAAAACTACTATTCTTCTCTCTTCAGAGGGAGGGAGTACTGGACAAAAGTATGTCTGTCTGCTCCCTTAAACATTTTTCACCTGAATGATATGATCAGATTCAAGCTGACTTTTTATATCTTTGTCATTTCTAGGGGAGAAGAGGAGACCACAAGTTCTATACTCAAGGTTTTACCCCTTTCCCACTTGATGTCATCTCCATAATGAATACATATAGTGAATAGTAAAGAAGCTCATTTATCTAAATTATAGAAAAATAGAAATCACGGAAAAAATACATAGGAGAATATATATCAGACAATGCAGAGTTAAAAAGCTTCCTCAGTGGGAGCAAGGTAACTCAAGCCAAACAAGAGAGAGGATCTGTGATCTCACTCAAGGGGAAATTGTCTGAAGTTTCTAGTATATTAAACTGGGAATAGGAACATGACAAAGAATGCCAGTTCACTTACAAGTCTCCCAAGTCTTTTCCTTCAGCAACCTGATGTGGAATTAGCCTCCAACTTCTCTCTCAAAGATAGAAGCCAAAAAGTGCCTAAAGCAATTCAATGCTTGAAGATTCCTGAAGAAGACTGGTACTCCAAGAATTCCAAAGGAGACTGGTTCAGAAGATTCCCAAAGTGGGACTTGGAGAGTCTCAGAAAGGACTCACTGAGAACTCAAGCTTTCTCATCAACTCTGTCCTCCCTCTCATATAAAGTAGGCTATTCATTTCCACTAATAAGGAGAGAATCTCATGCCAATGGGATTTGGGACAGGGGTTACAGTATTTTGGATGTAACGATTTTGAAGTACCCATGGGATATCCATTTGGAAATTACTACAGGCAGTTGATGATGTAGAACTCTAGCTTAGAAGAAGATCTAAGGTCGTATAGATAGGCATGACAGTCATCACGATGAAGATGAACCCATGGGAGCTGATGAGACTATGGATGCAAAATATTTAGGGAAAAAAGTAGGCCCTAGCTTGTGGTGAGAGAGATAGCATAGATAGGGAATAAGTCACGGATGTTGATCCAGCATGTTTCCTCAGTATTTCAAGGAGCTGTGATTTTAATTGATGTTGGTACTGGGTTCATCCAAGCATATTTTAACCCTGCTTTGCCTTGTTGAATTATTTCCATGAGTTGTTGTGACTGAAACATTGACAGTACTGGAGACAACCTTAAATAAGACTAACTTGACAAAATCTAGTTTTCTCATGGTAGACATATATTATGATCTTCTAGTTTTGATTTTTTTCCCCTAGTTTGATAGAACCTTCCAAGATCCACTTCTCTAGCTTTCAAGAGCCCTGGTTCATTCTCACACCAGAATAACACATCAGAGAATTTTAGTGGAAGAAATACTCTTGTAACAAGTAAAATTTCAGTACAAATCAGTCTGACAAAAGTATTTCCAAGCCCCTACTTCAAATAATGTTAAGGAGAAATTATACAGAACATTAGGAACGGTGCTTCAGAGATTTTTGTGATGAGATTTGAAGTGAGTTTCCATTGGTGCAGCACCTAATCCTTTCTTTGATCACCACCTCTTCTCAAATACTCAATAGATCTGTGATCTTATAGGGGTGGCTATTCTTCCTGGCAAGGCAGAACACAATCACATCCATGCCTGGCCAATATGTGTAACTTTTTCTCATATTCTCTTCTATTTGCCCACAGGGGATCTACCCCAAAATTGGCAAGGGTGGGATTTCTTCCTTCCCATCTGTCACTGGAAGGATACCAGTAAAACTCACACGTAATCTAGTAGGACTTTAGCTTAGGGTTCGGTTTTGGACCAAAGTGAAGTTAATTATTGACAAAGATACTTAACAGGAATATGTGCACTTCTCCTGTAATCATATCTGGTTATCAAATTCCCAAATGTTTTTTGGGTGGTCATCTGCTTCTGGCAGGGGGTAGCAGATTTCTAGACAGTGATGGAATGCTGGATTGGGCATATGGTGGACCCAATGCTCATTGTTATAACTCAGTCCAATTCAATTCTGAAAAATTTTCTAAATGACTAGTAAATGCAAAGTATTCTGGTAGGATTTTCAGATCAGTTGTTTTTCCAATGAGATCCTTCACATTGTCTTCTAATTCTTTCATTCTTTGGGTATTGTTTTATAATTTTTTGATTTTTCATAAAATCATTAGCTTACATTCGCTGCATTCTAATTTTTAAGGAATTATTTTCTTCAGTGAGCTTGAACTTCCTTTTCCATTTGGCCAATTTTTTCTTTGCCCATGCTTGGATCTGGGTCACAGTCCTGGGTGGCAGTCCTGTGGTGAGAAGGAGTGCTGGCATGGCCAAGCTTTTGGTGGTGATGGAAAGAGAATCCTCCTCACAGTTCCTAGGCAGAAAAAGAGTGCTTGTGATCACTCACAGACCAGAGCACATTCCAGGAGAGGACAAAACATCTCTCCTTTGATCATACCACCTTGAAAGAACTGAAACTTTACAGATTCTTAGAAGTATCTCTGAAAACAGCTGCACAAAACCCCTGAATCTTGGGACAGTACATCCTCCCCACGTCATATCTCCTACCAGAGCAATCCTCTTTTATTTGTGGCACATGGTTTCCACATATATGTTATCCTCTAAGTGGTGTAACATGAATACTACTAAGTTGGAAGCAAGGAAACCAAGATTTTGATTCCATCTGCAAAACATAACTAGCTAAAGTTGAATAAATCACTGAATTTTAAAAAATTATATATCTCATCACATGCAAAATAAAAGCATTGGATTCTAAAATTACTTCCAATCCTATACACTGGAGTTTGTTAATAATGAATGAATGAATAAATGAATGAATTAAGCCTTTATTTATGTGCCTTTCCAACCAGTAGATAAAAATAACAAAGTAAGACCCTATTGTCAAGGTTGTCACATTCTAATGGGGGAGATAACACACATGGAAGCTCTCAGCAGCAAGTGATAGAAAAGTCCCATGATCCTTAAGGTATAGAAACACTTTTTCTTTAATATCATTTCTATCATCTTTTGATGTTTTATCATATGACATGGGGCTAAAAATTTGACTGTTTCAAATGCTCTTGGTTTCATTGTCCAGGGCTGCTGTCTTCGTCATTGTTTCATGATAGTCAAAATGGTGGCAGTGGATTGCTCTACCTGGTGCATAGTAGCTCCTCTTTCTCCCTCAGGGTGCTTGCTGCATGAGCAATGTTGGTTTGTCTGCCCTGTGAGTGGCATTTAGTTGAGAGATGGTGGGATGACTAAATACTTCTCCACAGGAGCAAGCTTCCCGGATGATGGTGTAGTGCCAATGTGATATTCATAGCATCTACAGTGGTCATGAATATCCCACACAATTCTGAATCATGGAATATAACAGACTCTCTACATGAAGACAAAACCAATGCATTTATTTGGATACCAGAAAGCCAAGTCCATCGTAGTAACAAAAATCTATACACAATAACAATGCAGAGGCCCAAGCCTTCCCCCTGCTAGACTTCTGCAAATCAGCTCCCTTTAACAAATCACCAGCAGGCTCCCTTAAATAAAATTACAAACAAACTCTCTCACTCATGCTAGCCAGCTGCCTACTTGCCTGCTTCCTTCCTAGCTCTGACTGCTCTCATGACTAAATTCCTCTCAGCTCTGCTCTAACTCTGCCTCTTCCTGTTTCACCCATTCAACAAGCTCCTCCCACCACAGGCTCCATGTGACTCAGACTTCCCTGTGACCCAGGCAGGTCACATGGGCCTATTAATCAATATGAAAGATCTTGCCATTTAAATTACCATTACAGATGACTGCTGGGGCTTTCTTATGAGAGAGGGGAAAAAAATGCCCCAGTACTCTAGATGAGTTCTAAGCGGTAACTAACTGTGGATTTTAAAGAGTCATATGTTATCTTTTTTTTTCAATGTTTTTGGTGTACTAGGCCACTCATACTTCCCATATTTGGATAAATGAGATTTTTTCCTAGCTCCTTTCCACCAAATAAAAGACATAAATTATTAATTTTTAGTAAAATTTCTAGAATTTTCTAACTAAATTGTACCACCTGCAAAAAGTGATAATCTTGTTAATGTGGTGTATTATTACATTTATAATCTTATTATAATAGACTCAACTCTGAATTCTTTGTTCTAGTGTATTATATTTTTAACATGTTGTAATCTCTTCACTAAAATTATATTCAAAATTATTTCGTTGATATTCATTAGAGATATTGGTCTATCTATAATTTACTTATCTCCCCCTGGTTTAGGTGTAGTGTCATATTTGTCTCAAAAAAGGAATTTGGTAGGACCACTTTAATCTATTTTTAAAAATAATTTACATAATGCTAGAATTCATTGTTGCTTGAATTTACTTGCAAATCCATCGTATTTTTTTCTTTGAAATATTTTCCTCTTTTGTCTGTCTTTGAAAGTTCTTTTACTATTTTATTAATTTCCTTTTCCCCCTGAGATTAGGTGATATACATTTTCTACTTTCTTATTCTCTTAATCTCTTAATCTTAATTTTTGTAAATAGTCATCTATTTCATTTAAGCTTTCCAATTTTGGGTATTTAACTAAATTAAATAGCTTATAGTAATTTGATTTATTAGTTCCCCATTGGTTGTGAATTCTCCTTTGTCAATTCAGATGGTGGAAATTTGATTTTCCTCTCTTTATATGAGTACGAAAGGTTTATCTATTTCATTTTTCCAAAGGATTTGCTCCTACATTTACTTATTAACTTAGTGTGGTTTTTAAACTTTGCTCATCTTTTTTAGACTTTCCCAATTTCAATTTGTTCTTTTTTTTGGTGGGTAAATTATTCGTTGCTTGTCTAATTTTTTTAGATTCATTTCTTTGTTCTTTTTGCTCTTTTATTGATTAAAAATGTTTATAGATATAAAATTTCCTATAAGAACAGCTTTAGCTACATTCTCCAAATTTTGATATGCTGCTTCATTGCTGTCTTGCTTGAATAAAGTTACTCACTTTTCCTCTGATTTGTTTTTGGATGTATACATTCATTAGGATAAAACTATTTAGACATCATTTAAATTTTGCATCTTTCTTCAAAGGTTTTTTATTGATTACAGTTCTTATTGTTCTAAGTAAAGAATGTGTGTGCCCCAGAAATGTTTGTCAACCATTCACAGTGGAGAAATATGCATATTCTTTCCTATTACCATCAAATAATCACCAGGGATCCATTATATCTCTCTTATTAAAAATTATATTCAAATCATTAATTTTTCATACTTGTCTTTTTTGTTAGTTATATCTAGATATTAGAAGGTCACATTGAGGTGCTCAGCTATTAAAATTTTAGAGTATATTTCTGTGATTCAATCAGCTTTTAAGTACTTAGAATGTATGATTTTTAATGAATATGTAAATATATGCAATATTTATATATTATATATACATACATATATATGTATTGATTTGGTTTTTAATAATAATGTGATATTTTATCTCTTTTTCTCTTTTTACCATGACTGATTTCTCTGCTATTCCATCAGAGCCACTTATATAGTTTTTCTTCTTTTCACCCACCACCCTAAGAAAGACAGAGGATAGGGGAAAAACTGACGTGACCTGTGCCTGTTACGCTAGCGTAATTTTCTTCACCAAGCCAAAATATCAGTATCTTGTTTTACCCCTCTCATTTTTCAATCTCCCCTTTAAGATCAACTCAACATTGTATTTCCCCTTATATTTATCCTCCTCTCCCCTTTCCTTTTTTCCTTCTCAGCATTATTGTATTTCTATTCTTTGTGTTATGTTTGTATGTTCAACCCACTATGATTCAGTTTATTGAAGATTAAGGAGACTGCTTTCCATGCTGTTTCCTCTATATTAGCCTGCTCCTCTCATGTACCCCATTTATGAAAAATGAGATCAAATTTATAAGAATACAAGTCTTTCCCCAATTTATAAATGGTCAAAGTATATGAATAGGCAGTTTTCCAGTGAAGAAATAAATATATCTAGTCATATGAAAAAAAGCTCTTCATCAAAATTGATTAGAGAAAGGGAAATTAATACATCTGAGATATCATCTTATACTTATCAGATTGGCTAAAATGATACAAGGAGAAAGTGGCAAATATTGAAAGAAATGTGGAAAAATTGGGACATTAATTGGGACAAAAATTGGTGGAATTGTAAACTGATGCAACCATTTTGGAGGGCAATCTGAAATTATGAACAAAGAGTTATAAAACTATATCCTTTGATGCAGAAATCCCACTCTTGGGTCTGTTTTGTAAGGTGATAAAGGAAAAAGGAAAAAAGAGCTTATATGTTCTAAAATATTTATAGCAGCTCTCTTTGTGGTGACAAACAACTGGAAATTGAGAGGATGCCCATGAATGGCGGAATGGCTGAACAAGTTATGGTATATGATTGTAGTGGAATAGTACTGTTCTATAAAAAATGATGAGCTGATTGATTTTAGAAAAACATGAAAAGACTGGAATGACATAATAAAAAGTGAAATCAGCAAAATCAAAATAATGTTGTACACAGTAACAGCAATATTGTTCTAAGAAAAATTTTGAAGGACTAAGTCATTTCGAGTATTATAAATACTCAAATCAGCTACAAAGGAGCTATGAAGGAAGATGTTAGTCATATCCAGAGAATAAACAGAAGTATGTAGAGTATGGCTTTGTACATATATACACATATACATGTTAGTGTCTAATGGGAGCCTTTTCTAGAGTAGTATAGGGAGGGAGGGAAAAATTAAAAACTGAACAGCAGAGAACAAAACAAAATTTAGAAGGAAACACTGAACACTGTAGCATTGAAAATTATGTTTAGTGTTGATTGCATAGGGTTTTTTTAGGTTAGTAGTGTGAAATGAAAAAAAAAAGAGAAAAATGGAAAACTCCTCCACATTCTTTGCCATTTCTAGCCTAATGCAGATCCCCCTCCCCCAACCTTCTTGCCTCTTGTAGAATCAACCAGAAAAATTCCACAACTGGCACCGAGTTAGTGTTATTTAATACACTCTGTGAGTCTTCAAGATAGTATTCCAAAGGAACACATATCTCTTCTGTCCTTGTTATAACATAAGCACTTCATCATCATTAATCTTTTCATTTGGTGAAATATAGTCAACTTTTTACTTCCTCTTCAATCTTGCTTTAATACTTTAACGTTTCTATTTAGTATTGTTCTTTTCATCAGGTATACTTGAAAGTCATTTATTCTATTAAAAGTCTTTTTTTCTCTATAGAATTATACTCAGTTTTAAAGGTAAGCTATTTTTTTGTTATAGGTATTTGTCTTTTGCCAGTTGGAATATCATATTCTATATAGTATGTGTTTTTTTCCTTTATAGTATTTCTAGTATAGCCTTATGTGAATACCATTGTGGTTTCTTTGTACTTGAATTCTTTCTGGTTGTTTGCCATATTTTTTTTTCGTAGGAAGTTCTAGATTTTGGCTAATATATTCCTTGATATTTTCAGTTTGAGACATTTTTGGTAGATGATCATTGAATACTTTCCATTTTCATGTTGTTCTCCAATTCTGAAGGATATACAAGTAGTTTTATTTAATGATTTCTTGAAATATATTTGTCAAATTTTTTCTTTGGTCATAGTTTTCAAAAGTATCTGAAGATGTTAAAATTACTTCCCTCTGCCCATATTACAGGAAATATTTTATGGGAGATATAATATATTTTCTGTTAATTGTTCAGTCTTTGCATATTTTGTAGCTGTTATCATGTGGAATCATTGAATTCTATGTGCTTCATTCTATTTTGACGGAAGTTCACTATTTGCTTAAAATTTTTCATCTATTTTCAGCTGTATGCTCACCTCTTGTTTTCTTCTAAACTGTCATTTCCTTTATGATTTATCATTTTACCTATATCCTTTTTTTTTTTGGTCACATACTTCTTGGGCGTAAATTTCTTTTTCTTTGAGGTTCTGTTTGTAGTCATTGGGGGATCGTTCTTTCTTCTGGGTTTGTCTCTTGGGCTTCTTTTAACCTGTTATTTCTTCATTGTATTTTGTGCTTGATTCTGTTTTCTCATATCTGTAACCAAATTGGATTGAGATTTTGTGCTTAGGCCAGCCATTCAGCTCTGGCAATATTAGATGGATTTAGTCAACCTTGTTTGGTTCTGTCCCCATGTAATCTAAATGAAAATATCACTTCCAGTTTAGATGGAGAAACTGGTATTAGGACCACCCTCTGACTTTTCATTTAATTTCGTTGTGTTTCATTGCAGACCCTATTCTTTGTCAATCCAGGTCTTCTCCTTGGATTCCTAATTGGGAGTTGGCACCACCACCTGCTATCATCCTGACTGGTCCCAGTGAGATACTGGGGCTCATTCTGCTCCAAGTCCTCCTGAACTAATTTTTTTCATGCAGATGTTCACCTGGTCCTGTTTCCTGCAGTGGCTCCCAGTACTCAGAGAATTACACAGCTATGCCCTGTCTCCCTGAATAGCAAATGACCTAAAGGAGCTGGTTCTGTTCCCTGCTTCTGTGTTTCCATGACAGAGATGGGATCTGGCTTCAGGTTCCCGTTATTGGAGTTTGTTCACGGTTTTAGAACACTACCTGATTTGGGGTCTGCTTATGGCAACACAGGTTGGTTTCCCTGATGCAGCTCCTCTGTCACATCCACCAGTGCATTTCCCAGAGATAATGTTGCCCCTCTCTGTACCCTTATTGGCTTCTGTATTAGCTGAAATTTGCTATTTTCCTTGGCACCACCCCTCTACCAGACTTCATAGGTCCTTTTTTTCACTTATAGACTAGAACTTCTATTTCTCAGTTCTCTTTATCATTTGTCATTCTGGATCTCTTTTTGGATATTTGCTGGGAGGTTATGTACAATAGTTGGGCTTCTACGCTATCTTTTATATCACCATAGGAACCATTAGTGTATCTTTGTTTGTTAGGTGTGCCTCTGTTTATTCAGAATGTGATTATTGAATGTTTTCAATTTTCACACTGCTCTCTAATTCTAAAAGAGGTATGTAGTTTTCTTTCACGATTTCTTAAAATATGGTATCCAAATTTTTCTAGAGAAAAATTTCTAGAGAAGCTTCACTGGTTTTATTGGAACAAGGAAACTTCAATCTCCTTAAACAAGTCTTCAAAACTTCCACAAAATTTCTTCCCTTTCTCACCCTACAAACAATTCAAAATATACACTCTTTGGATTAGTTTATTTAAAAATTTCTCAGGTGTTTAATCCTCTCTTTTTCTTTTTCTTTTCACTGTTGAAATACTCACTAAATATCTCCAAGAGGGCTAAACTTATAAAGAAAAATGGCTTTCTCTATTTCTACGCTATTGATAAAAATAATTCGAACATATACTAAGAGAAATTGTATCATAGGATTAGAAATGATTATACAGATTTTCTTAGCCCAACCCTCTAATTTTATATATGAGAAAACAGACTCAGAAAGCTGAAGTAATTTGCCAAGAATGGACCAAACAAGTAAATGATACGCCCTAAAAGTGATCCCAAAAGAAGAGTGAGTTTTCTTGAGAGAAAAATAGACAACAATAGCTTGCAAGAGCTGGATTCATAAATTAAATAACATATGACTAATACATGAAATCATAGTCTCTCTTTAACCATGGATCAAATATCTTGCTTCTGTTCAGCATTCAGAACTCATCATAGTCCTGCCCAGTCAGTCTTTCCAGCCATATTAGATATCATTGCCCTTTGTGCTCCATAGAATTCAGACAAACGCCTTATTAACTGTTATTTAGTACAAAATTCTGTTATTTATACAAAGTATTCCTCCTATCTCCATGGTACTGTACTAAACACCTCCAGTGTCTTAAATGAATTCCCTCTTCATATCTGCTTCTTTAAAGTTCTTAGTCTCCTTAAAAGTTGAGCTAAAGTGACACCTTCTACATCAGGGTTTCCTGAGGATCCCCCTTTGCCCCACCCAGTCACTAGTATTTTCACCACAATACCTTTTTTATTTCTACATATCTATAAGTGCATGCTGTCTCCCTTGATAATATATAAGCTGTTTTAGAGTTAAGATCATTTAATTATGCCTTTGCATCCCCAGTGTATAGAATAACACTTAGGCCTCATTAGGTATTAGCTATTAGGATACCTGATTAAACATTATTTTTAAAAATAGATAAAATGATATGATTTATCAATAATTTCAGAGCAAATGATAGAAGACATTTTTCCCACCCTGGAACTTTCATCACACTCATTTTTAAAAAAAATTTTTATATTTCTCTTAGTGTCTATGCTCTGAAACATCCTTTAAAAAGTCCATAGTCCCAACTCTGACTTAATTTGTCTTCAACTGTCTTCACTTTAACTCCATGATCTGCTATTATAATGATTGACTAACTGAACCCATAGGAAGCCATGAACCCCAATTGCCTCCCATTTCCACTTTCTAATCCTCAATCCTGTGTAACAACTTCCTCCTCGCTAAGGGATTTATGTGATCCTATCCACAGGCTGCTTAATGTCATAGGAGAAAGTAATTTCATCCACCATAAATTCATGTTGTTTAATCTCAGATGTTTTATCTTTCCTCATCAACAACTTTCTAATCCATTCATTGATTCAACATTGCCTTTCCTGAGGTAACTGCTTCCAAGCTATTACTCTTTGCTCAAAATCTTCACTACTCCTTTAAACAGAGATTTTAGTACTCCAGTTCACCGAAAAGACTTAGGTTATTTGACTGGAGCTCCCTAAACTCCTCCATTATGTGTTCTAAAATTTCTGTCATCACCCACTCTTTCCTCCTTTTCTCTTGTCTAAAGAAAAGATGTGCTTATTCCTTGTTAAAATTTCTCTCTTTAGTTGTCTTTTTGATGCCATCTTTTCCTGCCCTGTCTTTATTCCAGAAATCATCCCTATATATTCTCATGTATCTTCAGTCTTTCCTTCTCTGTCTTCTCTTTCCCATTTGCTGACAAACATGTTCAAGCCTATCTAAACCGTTAACATTAAAAAAAACAAAAACACATTGTCTTCACTTTGCTGGGCCATCTAGCTGTTGTTCTATGTCCTATCACTAAGTATCTTTAAAAATATATGCCCATTATAAAGTAAAAAAAAATTAAATTCCTTAGAAAAGAACTCTACATTATTTTTAAAAAATCTACTTGGGAAATTGGAAAGTAGTCTGACAGAAATTAGGCTAAGACTGATACCCTATATCATATTTCACAATAAATTTTAAATGGATACATGATACTAATAATAAAGATTATATAAATATAGTAGAAGAAAAAAAGATCATAAAATTTTCTCGACTATAAGTAGTTAGGTAAATCCTAACCAAAGAAGGGATAGAGTCAGTTGTAAAAGATATAAATATATAATTTTGATTTTATAAAGCTGAACAGCTTCTGCACAAACAAAATCAATCTACCATAAGAAGTGAAATGGTTAAATGAGAAGAAAAATCTTTGTATCAAAATTTTCAAATAGAGGTTTGGTATTTTCAATAGTCATACAACTAATAACAAGCATATAAATAAATATATACATATATATGAATATTTGTATCTGTGTATGTATGTATCTGTGTAAAAGCAAAATCAATGTCTCAATAATTACTCAATTATTTATGAAATGAATGAATTATGTATGAAATGAAGACTATTAAACACTATATGAAAAAATGCTCCAGATCACTAATAATAAGAGAAATGTACATCAAAACAAAGATTTCACTTCATAAACAACAAACTGGCAAAAACCTAAATTTAGTCATTCTTTCCAATGACAACTTACATCTACCTTTCCCACTCTCTCTTCAGCATGAAACTTACTCTTTCCTCTTACCAGTTACCTTTGGTCTCATCATCTCTACCTAAACTCTTCTACTACGTGAATTCAAGGGAATACCTTTCCTTCCTCTAGTTCCCCTAAAACCTGTAAATGTCAAAAAAAGATGGGAAGAGTAAATGCTGGAGGTGTTCCAGGAATATAGGCACAATTACACCAATAAAATTATTTGTATACACACCCATCTGCATATGCATACATAGCCAAGTTCCTACAAATCCTCATTACCCATTCTCTTCTTAACACATTGTTATGTGACTTTCATCTTTATGATTTTCCTGGATTTGCCTTCTAGAAATAGCTAATAACCTCGTACATATCAGATCCCAATGTGTTCTGTTAATCTTCCTTGTTCATTTCTCTGGAGAACTGGACACTTCTAAGAATTCTTGGAGACTGATGAATGATAGCAACAAGGTCTTGAATCTTGGAACAGGAAAGTGCCATCAGAAAAAGTGAAATGAGGAAGAAACAAGTTTAGAGAGAAAGATATTTAGTTTAATTTTGGATAAATTTATTTTCTGGTGCTAATTCGACATCTGGATAGGGATGTCCTACAAGCCAGTGAAGATGTGGATATGGAACTTGTGAGAGAGAAGTATTAGAGATATAGATTTTAAAGTTATCTACATAGATTTGAAGTTATGGTGGTGAATTAAGTTGGTAAGGGAAAAAAGAAAAAGGGGGCCAAGGTCAGAACTTTGGAGAACACCTATCTAAAGTGGTTGAGAAAATGAAAAGGTCAGAAAATGAATAATTAGAGAAGTAGAAAGAGATATAAGAGCATGTGGTATCTCTGAAGTGAAGGAAAGGAAGGATACGTAGGAGGGAACTTGACCCAAATCATAGAATCTCAGAGTTGAGAGAAATTCCAAGTTCAGCCCATACTAGGACAAGAATGCCTTCTCTCACATATTAAACAAGTAGCTACAATGCCTTTGATTGGAAGTTCTTATTCCTATTTCCAAAGGAAGCCAATTTTCTTTCTTTTGGATAGCTTAATTGTTAGGAAATTTACCTTTACAATATTCTTAAATCTGTCTCTAAAAATTTTAATTCCATATCCTGTGGTGACCATATTTGATGAGTTGCCAAATCCTGATAGTTCTATCCCTATTACATTTTTAACATCCCTACCCTCCTCACTAGATCTATGGCCAGTATACTTTGTCAATTGAAATAATTTTCTAAAAGGTCATCTTGACACCATTCTCTGGCCCTTCATTTTATTCTTCATATCTCTATAAGTCTAATACTTCATATCTATAGTTCTAGTCATGCCATTCCTCTGTTCAAGAAATCTTAATAGATTCACATCTCTTGTCAAGTGAACTTAGATCCTTTTCCTGGTATTCAATGACCTCCATAATCTGGTACCACTCTCTTTATTCTTACCTTCTACTATTCTATATGCTTTCTTGGAGCCTAACCATTACCCAAATATATACATTTTCCTATCTCTGTGCCTTTGTTCACACTGTTTCCTAATCCTAAAATATTCTTTTCCCCTTTCATTCTTTAAAATCCAACTTAAATGCCAACTTCCTCAGGAAACTTTCTCTAATCTTCCTTCAGATCCCCGACAGGATTTTGTTCACATTTCCCTAAAGCACTTATGAATTATAATTTTTTAGATATCTTCTGCCCTAATAAAATGTAATAATGATAATAATTCACATTTCTATAATACATAAAGTTTTGCAAAGTTCTTTCTTTACTGAGACACCATCAAATGTTAGTGTTATTGTTGACATTTTAGAGATAGGGAAGTAGTGATTAAGTGACCCAAGATTACATCTAAAGCAAGATTTCACATTGGATTTCCTTGGTATCTGTGCAAACTCAAGTCAATTACTTAATCCCTTTTTGTACTTGAGAGTCAGTGGCATATAGACTATAACTGGATTCTAATACAGTGTTCCAGTCCATCTTCCGACACAATGGAAAGTGACAACCCTTCATTGCCTTAGACAACTCAAAGGAATACTGATCTGCATTGGTAAAGGGGATTTCCTGTAAAAATGAAATCAGAGATGTATCTCTCATCCCCTGCCCCACTCTGTGTCCAAAGTAAGTGAAGAATTTGGGGGAGATTTTTCTAGAATGTTTACTGCTACTAAAGTCTGAAAACAGAAAGAAGACTGACTCCCTCTCTCTCTTTTTCTTTCTCTCTCTCCACTTATACTTCATAAAAAGAAAAACATAATATAGGTTACATATAGGGTTTTCTGTGTACACACAAAATTGAAGGAAAATGCATTAACATTTCAGAGGAACATCCAGATACACTGCTTCTCTTTGGAGGATTTGGGATAAGAAGCAGAATGAGAAGAGTAAGGAGAACAGACATGTTAGGGTTAGGGTGTGAAAAACAGTGGGGATAAAAATGGCTCAAGTAGTATACCCTCCTTTGCCCTTTTCATGGCACTCCAAAAGATAAACACCAACCAGTGGAAGTCATTGAGGCATAAGAGACATGGGAACTAGAATCAAGTAAGTAAAGAAGGGAAATTAATTAAGAAGGATGTACTAGGCTGCTACATGTTACAGTGTTAGCCACTGAAGACACAAGACAGAAATGAGAAACCCTTGCTTTCAGGTAGTTTACATTCTATCAGGGGAGATAACTTGTATGGTTACATGGTTACGCACTTGTAAATACAAAAGGGATGCAAATCAGTTTGGGGAGAGGGGGCATTAGCATTTGGGAGGATATGGGGAGGTGTCATATATCTATCTCTTAGGAAGTAAAGGATTGTGTGAGGTAGATGTTACCAGTGAGAACATTCCAGGTACAACATATGGTGAATGAAAAGGACTGAAGGAGAAGATAAAGATGGAAGACTGAGACTGGAAAAGTAACACCATTAGAGAAGATGGGCAAAGCTAGTTAGAATAAAGAGACTTCAGTACATCAGAAGAGAAGTTACATATAATGAGTCTGGCAAAGTAGGTTGGGACAGGGTATGAGGAGCTTTAAAAGCTGAGCAGGTGATATTTAATCCTGCAGACAATAGGGAGCCACTAGGGTTTACTGAGCAGAAGAGCTGCAGTAGTATCTGAACTTTCTGAGAAGAAAGGCAAGGGAGGAACTGAGGGATATCCTCAGCTGGGGCACCTGGGAAGGAAGCCAAATTCCAGACATGGCCGTTCTGTATTTACCATTTATGTATGAAAGATCTGAAAACCATTATAGGCAAGTCAAGTACTGCCTGCATGTGAGCTGTTGTTTTTATTTATAATTTTATTTCTAGATTTTTGTTTGTATATTGCTAACATATTAATTGCCCCTCCTCAGAGATAGCTCTTTTTTTTTTTTAATGAAGTAAAACAATTAAATAAAATCAACATTCCAATGAGTAAAGTCCAATGACCTTGTCTGAAAGTGTATGTATGTGACTGAAGGGAAGAGTGGAGAGATTAGAAAGGTGGGAATGTGGATGAGAGGTAGACAGTGGGGCAATAAATAAATCTCCACATGAGAATTAGTAAACCTTAAGAGCATCCACAGTCATAGAATTTTTCTATTTCCTTAGCTCCCTTTTTACCTTTCCTTTTGTACTTGTTAATCGCTAGCAACCATCTGTCCTAAAATTCATTTCTTAGCTCTTCCCCCTCAGCTGTCCTCTCCTCAACTTCCAGGTTTTATTTTCCTTTTATTTTTCATTTGTTCTTCCTTTCCTGACCTGCAGGAATTAAACAAGCCACACTTTGTCCTACCAGCTTTGTACCTTTGGGGAGAACCTCACCCTCACTCTGAGTATTTGCTGGGGTTGAAGACAAACAATCCTTGCTATTATTCAGCCATGGAGTTGGTGGGTCAGCTGGATGGGCCAAGCTCTCTCAGTATCTGAGACATGAATGTGCAGCTGTAATATATTTGGCTGCCTCTTGCCTGCTCAAATCAGCTGATGGTTTAAGGAGCCTGGAAGCCAGGGGCTTTGACCGCCTGTGACTTGTAGGTGTTTCTTCTGCATGTCTGCAGAGGATTGTCAGGGGAGAGAGGATAGTCTGCTTTTTCCCTTGACCTAAATGTTAACCACACCCACATGAAGTAAGTAATGACATTTCTATTACAGATAATTATCTCCTGTCTTGCCCTAAATCATAGGAAAAAATGGAATTAGACATCTTGACCTCTCAATGCTAGAATAGTTCAGGGAAAGGGACAGAGACAACAATTTCCTTACAAATGCCATTTATAAAATAGAAACTAAATGATCTCTCAATAGCCAGACACATTTCAACATCCATATCTTTGTTTATACTATTCTCCCTTCTCACAGAACTTTACCTGTATGAAATTAGAAGATTCAGGTTAAAAGGCTGCTGGACTGATCAACAGCTGTGTCACCTTGGAAAAATATAACCTCAATGACCCTCACTTTTTTCATCTGCAATTTGAAGTGTATGCATTTCAGTGGGCATCCTTGAACATCCATTTCCAGTTCAGTATCCATGTTCTTATGATCTTACTGAGCCATAGCCTACAGCCACGCTCAAATTATCCCAAAGATCTTCTTAACACTCCATTTTCCACTGATTTCTGTCATTAAATGATGTGATTATTTATAGGCTGTAGAATACGTTTTGGTCTTCAGCTATATTTTGATATGTATTTTGTTTTCTGTCATACATGATGTCTTACTGTGGTAC
Source organism: Notamacropus eugenii (assembly GCF_028372415.1). Lineage (NCBI taxonomy): Eukaryota > Metazoa > Chordata > Mammalia > Diprotodontia > Macropodidae > Notamacropus > Notamacropus eugenii. Next base: position 13,613,132 of record NC_092880.1, read on the forward strand.
CTCCTTGTAATGCGGGATGGATAGCCCAGATTCTGCACTAGTACTTCCCAATGAGAAGGAAACGTTTGGAAGGCCCATAGCACATTGGCTGGAACTCTTAGTCACATAGGATGAAGCAGGCAAGAGGAGACTGAGATCTTTATTATACAGGGAACACTCATGTCAGGGAGCTCTTTGATCCACCATTTTGTTTTCGTATATTGTCTCTTACGTTAGTTCTGCCAGTCCTCAGATTGTAAGCTTCTTGAGAGCAGGAAACACACCATTATTTTATATATTTGTACACCTGTAACATACTATAAAACTGTGACCTATTGTCATAATTATCATCATCATCAATCATCATAATTACTATTATTATTATTATTTCCTCCACAGTATTGCTGGTTACATAGGAGGCATTCAAATAAATAAATACCTGTCTTAAACATTCAATGTTAGCACTGTCAGTTGTAGTTGCCCTGGCTGATTGTTTTGTCCATGGTTTCAACCTGTAAAAGACATCTATATGAAAGAGATGTAATATCTGGGGACTGGGGAGCTTCTAGGACTCATTCCTTCTTCTTCTTCTTTAGTTCTCCAGCTGCTACTTTGGACATTAAGGCTAGTTTGGAGTCTAGGAATCCAGGGTTGGGAAACTGAATACAAGAGTATCACTCCTAAGATTCTCCATTCCCCAATTACTCCTGAGCCCCAAAAGGTTGCAGATGGAAAGGTCACTCTTTGCCCTTCCGTAGCTCTTAAGGACTCTTAAAAGGAAAAACAAATGGGTAGACATGGCAAAGAGGTAAATTTAGGCTTGATATAAATAAACATTTCCAGCAATTACAGCTATTTCAAAGTTAAATGAACTCCCTTGAGAGGTACTAGGTCTTCTCTCATCAGACATCTTCACCCAAAGTTTGGATAAATAGGTATCATCCAGTGCTCAAAGGAATCTGTTGTTCCTTAGCATGTTAATAATTCTCCATGGTCTTCTGTGAGGGAATTTTGGAAGAATGGTTATAATCTACAAATAATGAATGATATACATACATATATATACACACACTTAATATTACATATATACATAAACATGTGTAATATATAACATATACACATATATAACATATCATATCTATGTATAGCTATATACATGTATACCTATTTATATATATAGATATATAATTTTCTGCATTGAATCTTGAATAAGGAAAAATCCTCACTCAAGAGGACAAGAGAGAGCATTTGGATAACCAAGTTATCCAAAGTTGTAGAGTTAATTCTATTTCAGGTATAGACTGGATTAAATGGGGATTATGATTCCTTATAAATCTGAAATGTTGTGAATAACTGGCAGGTGTCATTCTATTACATTAAGGGCCAAGGAAAAAAATGAATATTTTATCAAAGTAGACAACCCTAGAAGCCACCTGTCCTCTCCTGTTATCTTGGATGAGGCTGTAACCTCATGGTTAAGATTCAACCCAGTGTGCATACCATTCATTATTGATATGGTATACCTATTTGGCTGTTATATTCCAACAAACACACTAGAGAATTATTAACATGTTAAAGGCCCCCAAATCCCCCTGGGTATTTAACAGATCCCTAATGGGTCAAAGGCAAGAAAATAAGAATTTATGATTCTTTTTACATGTTTCTTCCTGGCAGTTTAAACATTATTAAAATGTTCTGGAAAAGTAGAATTGTATTTTTCCTTCTTTGCTCAGCCTGTTTTCCCTTTGCACTTCACTCAGTGAGGCCCATAAAATGAGCCTGTGCAGGTTCCTATTAACTGTGGTCAGTTTTAATTTCTGTTTCTCATGCACCAGAACAATGGTGATGTGTTGGGTTCCCAATACCGTGAGGAAAATGCCACAAAACAATTTTTTGGATTTGTTGGATTAAAAGAAAATGCTGCCTACAATTTCAACAGCAAAATTTAATTCAACTTCTCCACTGCCAAGGGGCCAAATTCCATCCCCCCCACGTCCGTACTCTCCTGACCTTAACAAGCCATCACCAGTATGCACAAAAGTGCCATTTCCAGGAGGAGGAAGGTGGCGTGGAATTTGCCTATTGCTGTTTAGTGTGTTTCCCTCCCATGTCCATCCCATTCATAAACAAGTAACTTTAGAGTTGACCTTCACTCAGTTTACCTATGAAGAAAGGAGAATGGACTGGATTCTAAACTATTAGAGACCAGGAACTACCTTTTACATACAAAGTCAACCAAATTCACAACCATATGGCATATAGAGTTTCTGTGAATTCAGTTCTAGTCATTTGCCATGCTGACACTCCCTGTCATCTTGATGTAGTCATCTTTCAGTTCTGTGTCTGATCCCGACATGGACCCTGGAAGGTTCTTTGTTTCTGTAAGGTCCTTCCAAGAATGAACTCAGGGACAACTCAAGAACAAGGGATAAGGCAAGTTCATGATAAAAGCACTCCACGGTTATTCTTAGAGATTAAAGTTTGCGTGAACCTGGAGAACTGTGACATTTAGGATTATAGCATTTTAGAAGTGGAAAGGCCTTGGTATTGAAGTAGATCTGTCACCTCATTTTACAGATTAAAGAAAAAATTAGACCAGAAGCTTAAGGAAGTGGTTCAAGGTCACATGTTTAAAAGCTATTGTCATAGCAGGTACTCTAGAATACAGAGGTCCTGATTCCTAATCCAATTCACTTTTATAAAAATAGTGAATTTGATGGGGAGAGAGAGAGAAAGAGAGAGAGAGAGAGAGAGAGAGAGAGAGAGAGAGACAGAGAGAGAGACAGAGACAGAGACAGAGAGACAGAGAGAGACAGAGAGAGAAAGAGACTTCCAAAAAACAAAGTAAAACAGAAAAGAAAATTATATGTAAAAATATGGGTCCTATTACATAAAGCTTGCTTTAAAAAATATAATAAACACAACATTATATCCAAAGCTGTCCTGTTTGGCATATCTTTCACTATGCCACAGAGCACAGTAATGATCTGTTTTTTTCCCCCAACAAGACTTGTTTTATGGATTATCTTATTCATGCCTTTCAGGGATCACAACCCCATTTTTTATTTCGTTTCTGGTTAAATAAAAAGGCATTCTTGTCAAAGTCAAACTTGTCAAAGTACGTGCTGAGAAGTATTCAAGTAATGAAACAGCACTAAGATACTGATTGCTACGTTCAAAAAAACTGAATTCTACTATCTTCAGAATGCATTATTATGTAAAAGCTGGATGCTAAGAAACATTACTTAGAACAGAGAAAGTCTAATTGGTGCCTCCTGGCATAGAATAATTAAAATAACCTTTGTGGCATAGTCCTCATGTGTCTATCTGTAAATGTCTATGGAAAGCATTTGAATCTGGTAAAAAAAAACCCAAAGAACAAAAGTACCTATCAGATGCTTTCAAACCCTTTGTTTTGTATTTGCTGTCATCATCATTACTTAGTACTCAGTGTATTCTGTGTCCAATAGTTTAATCTGCAGGGAGAAAAAGTGCTTTGTCAACAGCTCTTCACAAATGAGAATTATTGCCCATGGGGTACTGTATTAGCAGTGGTGAGACATTTGCAACCAAACAGTCATTTACAGAACCAGGTAATTCCTACTGTGGTAAACAAAGTAATGCCAAACCTACTAGCTGTCTGGATTTTTGGCTGCCTAATAAATCTTTCCTTTGTGTAGCACTGTGAATGTTGGCTCCTGGTCCATTTTACATCAGTCTGGCTTAAATGGGATAACTAGCATTGACCCCAAAGTCTCCACTTCCAAGAATGAAACTTTTTGGGAAGTGGTTTAGAAATGCTCAGGTGATCTTCACATCAGTTTTTCAGTTTGTTTGTTCAACCTTCACGTTTCTCAATTTCCCAAGATTGCTTGGAAATGGAAACACCTGAAGATGGAGACAATGTTGTTACGATATCATAGTCTCAACACAAAAGCAGAAGCTCCTGGAAATCTCACTTCTAAGGCTCTGGCCACCTATTAATAAGCTCCAAGTTCAAAGGTCTCAGCTAAAATAAATATTTCAGTCCTTTGATATATATTCCTGGCTTTTTAGGGCTTTACTAACATGGAATACTTACTTTGTTCCCACACAAGGTAAAAGATTTGTGTAAGCACTGCTCTATCCCTTCCCTCTCTAAAGCAGACAAAGACTACAAGCTCAAGAGATCTCTTGTAAGTAAGACCCATTATGGGAATGTGATCTGATGACTTTACACCATTAGAGGTATCCCATCAGGAGAAACATAGGCTCCATTTGAACGATAATTGGAGTGAGGATACATCTACATTCATGACTTCAGAAGCCTGTACTAAGGAAAGAAAATCAGAAACAAAAGATATAATTTCCAGTGACTTGGCTACTCCTCTGATCAGCATTTTTATTTATGCTTTCTTGAGAACTGTGTTCTTTAGACAACTACTCAAAAGCTTTGGTACAACCATACCAGTGAGTTGTTCATGGCCTCTTCTTCATCTTTAAGGACTGAACACTTGTCCATCACTGGTGATTCACCTTACTGAATGACAAACTGCTACACCCAAATTTGACATTTTCCCTTTCTATGGCCTTAGGCAGGGTTACATTGGGTTAAAGAAGGATCTTGACAATGAAAAGGGATGTGCCTGAACTTTTTCCACAGAGAGGATCTCAAACTGTTGGACCTGTAGTTCCTTATTCAATGACCATCTCAGGTTGGTGGTTTCTTTGAAATGGTAGATAACCCTAAAAGATTTTGTTGCCCCACCCCCTATCAAGGCAGACCGACAAGTAAATAACTCCGATCCAAAAAGGTGCTGCATACTGGCAAGTTCTAGGCAAAGTGAAGAAAAAAAAAAGCCCCTCCCTTAAGCTATTCCAACTTTGGCATGGGAAGAACATGGAAAAGGAAAAAAAAAGTTGGGTGTTTTTCTTCTTCTTTTTTATGTGTTCTGTCTTGTGGCTTCTTACTGCCAGAAGATATTGGAAAGCCCACAATGTGCAATGTAGAGCTTTAAAAATAAATCCTGTCATGGAGCAATCCAAGTGGCTTGCCATGAAAATGAAAGTCTCCAAGTTTGCCAAAGCTGAACAAATCTGAAATTAAGCCTACCTAACATCCATGGCAAATGTGAAAGCGATGAGGAAAAGAGAGAAGGGCAGGGCGGGGGCAGGGGTAGGGAAGGACTCCACAATGGCACCAGAATAATGCAGAGACCAAATGGGCTGGATGAAGACCAAGACCAGTCAGAAGGGTGTACCTTATACTAGTCATTACCATGGCAAGGAATGTATTGTACCAAGGGTGGAGTATGTCTGATGAGACATGTAAATGAAGCAGAATCTTAAAAGAAAAGAACACTGCACAAGGAATGAAGAGAAAAAATGTCACTGGATGATACCTAAGATGCTTGTCATCTCTATAATTCTAAATCACTAAGCATTTTTTTCAATCCTTTAGGAAATGTTTTTTCTCTTTTAAGGGATATTATTGTCCTTATTTTTGTCATTGTTCTGTCATTTCAGTTATGTCCAACTTCCTGACCCCATTTGGGGTTTTCTTGGCAAAGATACTGGAGTGGTTTGACAGTTCCTTCTCCAGCTCATTTTACAAATTAGGAAACTTAGGCATACAAGGTTAAGTGACATCCCCAGAGTTCTATATCTAGTAAGCATCTGAAGCTAGATTTGAACTCAGGAAGATGAGTCTTCCTGACTTCAGGCCTGACATTCTATCCACTGCGCCACCTAGCTCCTCATTGTCCTTACTTCACTAATGAATAAAGGTGTATTATGAGACTAGCTGATCTCCCCTAAATCAAGGAAAGCTCTAAGGGAAGCTTTTGACCTGGATCCATAGGCTTTTGTTAAAATTCTGCATCCACTGGCCAAATGAAGAAATGTAATATAATTCCCATGTCATTCCCAAGATATAATCAAAGAGAATACTGGACATTTTCTATCTCTTGGGCTTTATAAACCATTCAGATCATTGTTTCCTCAGATACCTGAGGAAAACTACAACCACATACAATGTGCTCTGCATAAGGTGGGAAAGATGGCATCCCTACTTTATTCCTAGTATGAGAGAATGATACCTCTTTTTAAAGAATATTTTCTTCTGATTACTATTCAGTCAGCTAGAGCACAAAACGGGGCCAAATTGACAATTTCCTTCTGAAACAAGTTTTGCCACTCCACACCCAGGATTTTCTCCAAAACATTGGCTAAAATAACAGGTGAGTGTCTAGTACAAAGTGTTTTCAAAAAGTGCAAGCTGTGTCCAGTCATCTGGACAGATGGTCTGGATCTTTAGGTGTGTTCACTATATTTAATTCATCCTCTCCCACTCTCTCTAATAAAACCCTACTTGGATAAGAAGTATAAATGAAGCAGCAAGATTCTGAGGGGAAAAACACTGGAATAGAAGTCAGTGACCTCAATTCTCCAAGATTTTGCCAGCAGAGCAAAACTCTGGAAAGTCCTATCGAGTGAAAAAGGCTTCAGACACTGGTCTAGAAATAAGTTGTATCTTTGAAATCTGATGACCAGCATATTTTAGTTTGGAGAGGCAGCACATGAAAGCATTCTACTATGTTATAGAGGCATTGAGATCTATATCAGTGGAAGGAGTACACATACTAATGAATTTATAGATCCTTAAAATAACTAAAATATGTTCTATATCTATCTATCTATCTATCTATCTATCTATCTATCTATCTATCTATCTATCTATCCAACATGTCCCAAAGGTTTTTCATTTAGTATCAGACAATCGTTTAAGTGAATTATCAGCACCAACTGACATCTCTAGGGACTGTCACAGTCTTCAAATGGATAACATTACTTTAGGCAGGGGTGTAAAATAATCATGACACTAATATTGTGGATCAAAAAGAAATTGTGGAGGTAAGTGTGGAGTATGCACAGAAGGGAACTTAGTATAAAATAAATTTAATACAACTTACTATAGCATTTCCTGAACTGGATCATATGTGTGGTCCTTTGTTAGGAGACATTTGAGGGGAGGGGTGATGTTTATAAGTCAATGGAGGGAGAAGGAAACTGCATGCCGCAGTGCTACAAGGAGCTTAATTAATATCTACTCATTGCATTCATGAATGAGCTAATTAATCACTTAATGCTTCAAGTGGATGCTTGCATCCTAGACATAAAGCATACATTTCTAATTTCTGTAAATGGAATAGTCATTTTTTTACCTCCTCCATATTGTTGGTATAGGGTACTAAAAATTGCTTTGGTGATAAGGTAGTGTAGGAATGCAATCTGATGTGGGAGAGTAGGTATATTCTTATAGCACACCTCCACCTCTCCCTTTTCCCCATTCCTATTCCTAGGACTGGACTGGGCCCCTAGAAGTCCCCTTAATACTCCTTCCCTCAGAGTTCTATTATAAGGTAGCCCCAAGGACTGAGTATTTCTGGCACTATCCCTCATAAGCTCTCCTCCTGTGTGTTCCCTCCAATATCAATCAATTTTAGTTTTTATAAAATCATATTTATTACAAAGACAGAGATACTGCGGAAAATTTTAAAAATACCCTCCCAAATGGGGATACATCCCCCTTGCATGTACAATTCTCTTGGTCTCAGATTTAAAGTACAAATTAAGCAAGGTCACATGCAGGGAGACCATGGAGTCAAGGAATACCTCAGATCCCAGACCCTGGGATTTCTTTTCTCTCTTTATGTAGTTCCCACCAAATTAACTTCAAATCCTGTGCAATTGACCAGTCACTCCCTGGCTTAGCTGGGCTGGCTTCTTGCAGGGTGTGGTGTCTCAGATGAATAGGTCAATAAACTTCTATGTCGGGTCAATAAGGTTTCTTGGATGCTATGTTGGTTGTGTTGTCTCCTCATAAGACTTGGCTGTTGCTGGTGCTACCAAGTCCAGAGGGACTGCTACCAATTCTAGTTCCCACGGGGGTGGTTGATGGCTTTTCCAACCTTTGAAATCTCACAAGGAAAAAATAAGAAGAAGGAAGGAAAGGTAGAAGGAAGGAAATAAGGAAGGACAGAAGGAACTAAGGAAGGAAGGAAGGAAGGAAGGAAGGAAGGAAGGAAGGAAGGAAGGAAGGAAGGAAGGAAGGAAGGAATGATTTGTTAAACAAGTACTATGCTATGGTGGGTAAACTAGCTAAAAAGTCCTTTCCTGCCTGAGATTACTCTGACATTCAAAGAAGTTTGTACAAATTAGAAAGGTGATTTAATGAATGGAAAGATTTATCCACCAGATTTTCATTTAAGAAATAATAAGCCATTTTCTGAATATCAAAGAGAGTTATAAACATTAGCATCAAGGAAATATTTCAATTTTAAAGTGAAAATCACTTAAGTCTAGGATGGATCTAGGCTTATGAAAGAGGCAAAAATAAAATATTATTGACTTTTGAGCTATTGCATTAGCCAATTCTGTCTTTCCTTTCAAAGATTATTACCAAATGTCTCCTTCTTATATTACCTTCTTTTAGCCTACCATTTCTAGTCTTTTTTTCATTTACACCTAAATGTCACCATAAAGATCCTTCTTTTCTTACATGGAATTGATTTCATTATTTCATGTCCTTCTGTATCAAGCTAAACATAATCTTAAAGTCTTAACTTTTTGTCATTTTTCATCTCTCATGTTTCAAAAACTTCTTCGACGTCAACTAAAACCTATTAAGTGCCTACTATACACAAAATGCTTTGCTAGTCGCAAAGAATAAATCTGACATTATCTCCTTAATGAGGCTTACAATCTCTTCCAGTCAAGTTGGACTTACGCTTGGAATCTTTTGCAATGTTGTCTTCCATGGATTGAATAACTTCTCCTATGCACCCACTAAACTATTGCCCTCCTTCCTAAAGTCATTTGATAATTTTTCCCCAACATAGATTTATTTTTCTATTAGGTTGAACAATAGTAACAACAAGTCAATGTTTATGCCACACTTTAAGTTATTCAAAGACTTCTCCTCATAACAGTCATTTAAAGGTCATAAAGGCCATCAATACAAATATTATCATTGCTGTTTTTATGGATAAAGAATCGAGTGACAGAAAGGTTGTATCCTTTGCCCAGGGTCATAAAGCTAGAATCAGCTTGGATTCATTACTGCTTGCATAGTCATTAATATGGTTTTATGGTTTATTTTTTATCTTTCCTTCGGCGGTTATCTGTTCCTTGAAAATAAAGACCCTTCTACTTATGGTTTCTGTGGGATGTTATAGAAGAAGGAGTAGGAGAAGAGAAGACTTGAGCAGAATATAATGAACATTTTTAGGTGACCTGGATGGATTTGGGTTAGTGAAGTAGATCAGAAGATAAATTTCATGAAGAGAACGTGGACAAAATTTGAGAGAAATTGAGAAAAATTTGGAAAAAAAACTCGTTCTACTTTTGAGTTTTATGAGTAAAAGTATCAATGAGAACAATGAAAGAGAATTCAAAAAAATTAAGGATCATTACACAGAACAAAGAAGATTTAATGGAATAGAAACTGCAGAAGTAGCCTCCAAAAGGTTGAGAAGAAAGTAGTTGGCAAAGGCAAGGCAAAATAAGTAAGGAAAGGCAAATGGGGCAATTCAAGGGTAAAGCAAAGGAAGATTTTTGTTGAGTGGAGGAAACAGGTGAAAGAGATGGGATATTGATGCAAATCGGGGAAAGAGTGGGTGAGATTATGGGTCTGTTGTTGAGATTAGGGAATGGAAATTGAGTGGGGTTGTCAAGTTCTTAGAAAGTAATAATTGGCTGTAAAGGTTTTAAGCAGATGCTAAGGATTGAAGTATAAATATCTACAAATACATTTTTAAAAGTCTGAAAATCTCAAATATAGTGGAGAGTTGAGTCAAAAGTGTAATATTTGTAGCTCTGCCCAGTCAAGTGTTCCTGTGTCCCCTCTTGCATGAGAAGGCTAACAGATTTGACTAAATCTCTCTATTTTCCAGATTCTTAGGTGAATAGAACTGTCCTGAATGGAAATATAGAAGAGGTACTTCACTGGGAAAAAGGCTGGATGAGGTATTTGAGGTACTGACATGAAGGAGGGGAGACTTAATACTTGTTAGGATAGAGAAACATAGAAGAGTGTTATAAAGAGGAGAAAGGGAAGAAAAACAGGTGTACAATTAGAGCTTAAAATAGCTTTGCCTTTTGCTTAGAGGTTGGGGCTATAATCTCTGAGGAGAAAGATAGTAGAAGCACAGAAACTATAAGGTAGGAAATATTCCAGTAGAGATCTGAGGAAGAAGAGAAGTCTAGCATTAATGATTCCCTCTTTGGGTGACTGGGAAAGAAATTTGTTGTTGACAATAATAAAATGGTCTTAATCTTCTCAGAGAAAATAGCTGAAGGATCATAGATAACCACCCAACATTTATCAAAATAGATTGCAACTGTCTTCTTCTGGTGATTCACAGGAGCATAAATTACACTGTCTGAAGATATCTAAAAAGCATTGTCAATAATTATTGAGTCTTGAATAATAAGCTGAAGACAACAGAAGTAAAAACTGTGTTTTCCTCACTGTTGGCCCTTTGAAGGAAGATGGAAGGGAAGAGTTATTTATTAATATTTGTTAAGTACCTACTATGTTCCAGGCATTGTGCTAAGCTCTTTTCAAATAATATGTCATTGAAGGCAGGGGATACAGAAAAGAAAATTTTATTTGGGAAGGAGACAGTTGACAAAAGGCTTTCATCTGAAAATGGGATTTGGATTTCTGAACAATAGTATAAAATATAAAAATGACAATATCCTGAGAAGAGATGGGTACAGCTAACAAAGAAACAAAGACTGCTGAGAATATATATTCTGAGTGCCTTGAAAAGTTAATCAAAAGGGATTTACACTAAAAAGAATGTGTGTATATATATATATGTATATATATATATATACATATATACATCCATTTACATACATACACACAGATATATATGTATCTAACTTAAGGAATGGATGTACTTTAAGTTAGATGCAACAGAGAGAAGAAAGGATGAAAGAAAGAAAGAAGAAATAATAGTTGAGAAACCCAGAATCTTACAGGAGAAAAAATCCAAGAAAAGAGTGAGAAGTAAAATCCATGGTCTCAGACACTTTGATACAAAGTTCAGGCAGTATATAACAGAAGCTCTGGATCAAGAAGGAAATATTGAACTCATAGGTATTTCTGAAACTTGGTGGGATGAAACAATGACTGGAAAATGGTTCTGAATGGACATACCTTCTATAAAAGAAACAAAGTAGGTAATAAAAGTTGGTGGTCAGGGAGAGTGGAGATTGTAGATTAATATAGTATGCTCAATTGAGAAAACACAAGAAGCAGAGGAAAATCATGGAGGAAAATATTTGGCTGGAAAATCAATGGAATATACACCTGTTGAATAGCAAGATAAATGGATGTGAAATTTGGGATGTAGATGTGGAGTCAAGGATAAACCTGGACTGTAATTATGGGGTACTTCATTTATCAAGATATCTATAGAAACATTCTCTGTCTCTCTCTGTCTCTGTCTCTGTTTCTATCTCTGTCTCTGTCTCTGTCTTTCTCTCTCTCTGTCTCTTTCTCTGTCTCTCTCTCTGTCTCTGTCTCTGTCTCTCTGTCTCTCTCCTCTTTCTCCCTCACCCCCCCACACATACACACACAAATGCAACAACTAATAAACTTATAACTTCTTGATTTGTCTTAGTAATCATTTCATTTCATCATCAAAAAGGTGGAGAAATCAATAAAAGGAAATTTTAATCTGAATCTGATAACAATAATAAAATTAATATAAAATTTTAATGTTTGAAAAGTAATTTTCTAAATATTTTCTCATTTTAGCCTCACAACCCAGGAATGTAGGTGCTTTTGATATTCCCATTTTATAGATGGGGAAAATGAGACTTGATTAGGGTCACAAAGCTAGTAAATACCTAAAGCTGGATTTGAACTGAGGTCTTCCTGACGCCAGGTCCTGTGCTACCTGGTACCTAGCTGTACCACCTAGCTGAGTCTAACCTGAAGGGGAAGTAACTGGTTGCTAGGATGGAAACAATGGAAACCATGGGGTCAAAGGGGAAGTTTCATTCCTTCATAACTGCCACAAGATTGCAGAAGGACAAATGCCCTGATGTTCAGAAAAGAGAGGATAACAGAGTCTACAAACTATGGGTCAATGAGCTTGACTTGAATACCTAGGGAAATTCCAGAACAGATCATTAAAAAAAATGATGAACTCTTAGAAATGGGGGCAGTAATTACAAAGTTCCAGCAAAATTTCATTAAGGACAGGTTGTGTCAAACCAAGGTCATTTCATTTTTTTTTAACAGGATTACTAAACCTGTAGATGAAGGGAACATGGTGAATACAGTTTATTTAGTTTATAGAAAAACTTTAAAGTGGTTTATATTATTCTTATGGGGAAGACAAATAAATATAGACTAGACAATAACGCAATAAGATAGATTCAGAACAGTGTGAATGGACAAATTTAAAGAGTTAAGTGTAAATGGTTCAATGTTATTATAATAGTTCAACCTCAGTGTAATATACCAGGGATCTATGCTACGTGAAATCCTGATCAGTGGCTTGGATAAATATATTGATGGTATCCATTATCACACTCACAAATAACATTATTGCTTGTCCTTTATTCTCAAAGAGGACCAGTGATATCAGGAAGGCAGTATTTTGACTTGCAAGTGAATTGGATTTAAGTGAGGCAGAGCTGTGCAAAGTCATCAGTCTCACTATGTCCCCCAGTAATTATAGTTCAGTGGCAAGATATCGATTAGGTTAGGACCACTCATGAGAGCCCTGGCTGCAGTGAGAGATTTTGGACTTTTTAAACTAAGGTCTTTCCCAGGTCTCAGTTTCTCTGAGGCAACACTAACATAAAGCTAGGAGGCATAGATAACAGAGTAGATGACAGAATTCAGATCTAAAAGGATACTGGCTGGTTAGAACATTAGGATAAATATTTTAAAATATTTAATCAATAGCTTTTGTTTTTTATATCATCTACATTTCTCTGTATATCTTTTCCCCAGAGAGCTAGTGTTCATTATAATGAATAAAGAACCAACAGATCAAAAACTCTGATATTATCTGTAGTGTTCCACTTCGAGAGGTATGTTGGTAAATGTTTAACAAATGGTACTCTGAAAATGCATGACACACTTTAAGGTTTAATTAGTATCATAAATTGTTTTTTCTGTCCCTTTCGTAGATAACCAAAAAAATGAAACAAAACAAAACAAATCAAGTTCTGATTTTAGGATTTGCCAATTTCTGATGTATATATAATAATGTAAAAAAAAATCATCTCTCACAAAGCTGGTACGAACTGACTCCTGCCTATCACTCTCAGATCCAGTAGCCCCCTGGCTCTGAAATGTTCCTTTTTAACATGTTTTCTTTAGGGCCTATTATGGCTATTCAGCAAGTCAAAAATCAATTTATTATAATTTTCCAGAATTCATTTTCAATTGACTTCTTTTTGTTCTTTCTATTTATATCATTGCAGTCATTGTTTACATTGTTTTTCTACTTCTGCTTTTTTCACTATCAGTTCACATCTTCCCATGCTTCACGGAATTCTTCATAGCCATCATATTTTATAGCACCATAACATTTCATTAGATTTATGCGCTACAACTTGTTTAGCCATTACTCTACCAACAAACATGTATTTTGTTTCCTGTTCTTTGCTACTGAAAAAGTACTGTGATAAATATTTTGATATATACAGGTCTTTTCTTTTTACTATTTATATACCTTTGATATGGATTTATCAGTAATATCCATAGGTGAAGGGTTAGGGATTTCAGTCATTGTCTTTGATATCTTTTTCCAAACTGCTTCCCACAAGAGTTGGACTATCCTTAGTAGGAAAGTAACATGCCTCTCTTTCCACATTGACTCTTCCCCTATTTTGTCATTTATCAATTTGCTGGATATGAGAGAAACTTCAGGATTATTTTGATTTACATTTCTCATAATGTTAATGATTTAGAATACTATTTCATATGTGTCAATGGATTATGATTCTTCTTTTAAAAATTGTTTATTTTTTTGATCACCTATCAATTGGGGGATGGTTTTTGTTCTTATTTAGATAGTAAACATTTATCCCAGATTTTGTTAAATTTATTTTCCTAAGTAGTCCTTTCTCTTTTTACTCTAGTTGCATTAATGTTCTTTGCAGGATATTTTTAATTTTATGTAACCAAAATTCACAACAATAGTTAGCATTTCTATAATACTTATATACATATATATATATTAACAAAATGCTTTCCATTTATTTTCTCATTTGAATCTTAGAACAGCCTAGTAAAATAAGTGCTATTTTTATCCCCATTTTGCAGATAAAGAAACTGTGGCTGAGGGGGTAAGTGACTTGCTCAGGATCACACAGCTAAGTAGATATCTGAGGTAGGATTTGAATTCAGTTCTTCCTGACTCCAAGTCCTATATTTCATCCACTATGCTAACTATATCTTCAAAAGGTGCAAATATAAACTCTTAGACTTCAGTACAAAAATCAATTTCAGAAACTCAAGATAGAGGAGGCATGGTTAGAAATTGTACTGAAAAAGAAATCTCGGTTTTTAGTGAATTGTAAGCTATATATGAGTGTGAATTAAGTAGTCAAAAAAGCTAAGCTAATGAAAATTTGAGCTGCAGTGAGAAATGTAACTACTAGGAGGAGGGAGGTAATAGATCCACTGTCCTCTTCCCTTGTTAGATCTTATTTGAAGTATTGTGTTCACTCTGATCACCATATTTTAATAAGGATATTGATTAAACTAAAGTGTGTCAAGACAACTGTCAAGACTGGCTCATTAAGAAAGGAAAGGGATGGAGAGATATATTGGGAAATGTAGTGATGTGAAAACAAAAGTTATCAATTAAATATTTAAAAATTTTTATCACAGTGTTCTAACCAGTTTATGGGTTGTTTTTTTTTTTTTTTTGAGTTCAAACTCTTGAGCCAGAATAGTTAAAGGACCTTGAGTCTATGCCACTTCACTTAGCCTAGAGAAGAGAAGACTCACAGAAGAGATAGTAGCTTTCTTCAATTATTGGAATAACTTTCATATGATGGAGGGATTAGATGTTAAATTTGGCAGAATCAGAAGCGATGCGTAGAGGTTGCAAGAGATAGATTTATGCTTGATGTTAGGGGAAACATCCTAACAATCAGAGACGTCCAAAGTAGAATAATCTGCCTGAAGATGACTTGAGTTCCTGCATTTTGGATGTCTTCAGGGAGAATCTAAATGACTTCTTCTGTTATCATGAGGGTTCCTTTCATGTATATGTTGGAGTAGACTGAGGTCTGTTTCAACTCTCAAATTCTGGAATTTAGGGATTCTGCTTTTTCTCTGCTCCTCAACTCCTCTTGCATAATGTTTCACATAAAGTCTTTATTCAAAATGTCTTTCATCATTCCATTGCCTGCCTCTAATTCTTCCCGCAGACTATACCCCATATCTGGAGTAATGTTCTTTCTTATTTCTCCTCTGAGAATCTCTCTCTTTCTCACTGTTAATTCCCATTCTTAGCATAATTTTCTTCTTCCTGGTTGAATTTCATGGAAAGTAAAAAAAGGCAATTAGATAATTCCCCTATATCTCATTGACATTTAGATATTAAAAATTAGTAAATGATTATTTCAATTTTCCACCTTATAGTCAATACTTTTTGTCATGCATATTCACTCCTAGGATTACATTAGGTACTCCTTTGCTACCTGGTTTTCTCAAGACCAGGAGCTGAAAAATATCATGTGAATGTTTACTGGCTGGTCCAAAGTGACAGCTTTGAAGTTGTCATGCACTATCAAGTTAATAACGTGCACCGTGAAAGGTCTATAATTATGGAGTTACACAGAATGCTCTAACGGAGCCCATATAACCATCTATTGTGCAAATATGCATAAAAATTTTAAATTCCTATTATTTACTTGATGGACTGCAATGACTCTTCATACAGGAAGAAAAAAGAAAGTAATATGTAGGCATTTTCTAAATAAACCTTTGAGGAACGTAAAGAAAGCTGTATCTCTTGAGTTATTTTCCTTGATAATAGACAAAACCTTGGAAACTTCTTGGCAAAACATTATTCTATAGCATGAATGGATCTAGCCTGGTAAATGGTTTACAGTCTGTATTACACATCAAAAATGCCTCCATTTTTGATTTTAAAATATATAGATTAATCATCTTAATATTAGTCATTCTAGTATTTACTGGCTCTATGGTTACCCCCTCTCTACTCATAAATCTTTCTCTAGAACACTGAACTCTCTGAAGTAATCAGAGCCAAAGGGTAGGGGTGGGAGTGGGGGGAATTGGGCCAAGTGCAGCTGGGAAGACAAATTTGACAGCACATGTATAAAAACTAAACATATGGCATAAACATTGCCTTGGCAAGTGCATTCTAAAAAGAAAACCATGACAAATTTTCAGAACAAGAGAAGGCCAGGCACCCAATGTGCCCATTAGAAACTCCACAAGATAATTATCAGCAATGCTTGAGCACCAGATACTGATCACCACAAAATTGTTATTCCTGGTTTGTATTTGTAAGTTTCCCACAATATGGAAATCTAGAAAAGAGGTAATTCATCTGGTCAGAACCACTGGGATGAATCTTTTTTCTTAGCACTACGTTTAGTTTGAAGAATTCCTGAAAACAAAGACCTATAGAAATTTATGGCAACACATAGATTCAGCTAGGGAAAATGATTTTTGTGCCACTTTTCAATGACCCTATGGCTTATTATAGGTTTCTAAAAATATTTTTAAAAGAAATCAAGCAAAATCAGTTAAGAAATGTCTCAATTTCAAGTCATTTTGCAAATTGTTCATACTACAAATATTATTGTCACTAAAACTAAAACTTATCTTAGGTTTTGTTTGAAATCCTCAGTCCTTTAGGGGGACTCACTTTCCTTGAGGTTCTTTGGTCCATTTAATTGTCAATGATAAAAACTATGTTGGTTCCTATTTGAAATTTCAAAAGTTATAATGGAGGGAAATGGAGCCAAGATCATAGAGTATAGGCAAGCACTCATCTCAGCTCTCCCTTAAACACCTTCAAATGCTTTTTAAAAATGACTCTAAATAAATTCTAGAGCATAAGAATTCACAAAAAAAGATGAAGGGAAGCAAATTTCCAGCACAAGGCAACTTGTAAGGTTAGCATGAAAGGTCTGTTGCAACAGGGTGAATGAGGAGCATAGTCCAGCACAGGCCATATCAGTGCAGACTGATCCCCAGCAAACCTGGAACAGACCACAGAGTGACTGAATCAGTGGCAGTAGTCGTGGGTTTCCATACCTCTTAGCCCATGGACACCAAAGACAACTTAAGAGGTTAGCAGGAAAGTCCTGTTGTACCTGGAAGAAAGTGGAGTACAGTCCAGAACGGCCAGTGCCAGCAGAGCCCTGGCCACAGCAAATCAGGAGAAGGCCTTGGAAGTGCCTGAATCAGCAATGGCAGCAGCTGCTTCCAGAGCTCTCAGTCCACAGACAATAAGAGGGTCAAACAACTGGTAAAAAGGAGATTATAGAGGTCTTTTTGCTAACACTGGGGCAGGACTCTATTGCTTTGTCCATACCTGGATCCAAGTGGCAGTCCTGGGTTGCATTCCCAAGGTGAGAAGGAGCACTAGCACAGCAGAGTTTGTGGCCACAGTGGAGGGGGAACACTCCTCACAGTTCCAGGGCAGAAAAGATTGCTTTTGGTCTCTCTTAGTCCAGAGAACAGTCCAGGAGAGTGGTAAACACCTCTCCTTAGAGCATACCACCCTTGAAGACCTAAAAACTTACAGATCCCTAGAAGTATCTCTGAGAACAACTGCACAAAAAGTGAACCTCGAGACAGTTTGCTCTCTGCCCTGGAAGCAGAACCTTTTCTTAAAAAGTCAAGTAATAGGCTGAGAAATGAGTAAGCAATGGAAAAGAACTCTTACTGTAGAAAGATACTATAGTGGCAAAGAAGATCAAAACACACGCAGAGGAAGAAAACAAAGTCAAAGTCCTACATTCAAAACCTCCAAGAAAAATATGAATTTGTTTCAGGTCATGGAAAAAACACAAAAAGTGCTTTGAAAATCAAGTAAGAGAAGTAGAGGAAAAATTGGGAAGAGAAATGACAGTGATGTAAGAAAATCATGAGAAATAAGTCAACAGCTTGTTAAAGGAGAATAAACTGAAGAAAATCATACCTTGAAAATCAAACAAGGCCAGATGGTAAAATAGGTCCAAAAAGTCAATGAGAAGAAGAATGCTTTAAAAAGCAGAATTGACCAAATGGAAAAGAAGGTCCAAAAGCTCAGTGAAGAAAAGAATCCCTTAAAAATTAGAATGGAGCAAATGAAAGCTAATGACTTTACGAGAAATCAAAAAACAGTCACACGAAACCAAAAGAATGAAAAAAATAGAAGACAATGTGAAATATCTCATTGGAAAAACAGAAAGCACCTGATCTGGGACATAGATACAGAAGGGATGATTAAAAAATTATTGGATCACCAGAAAGTCATGATAAAACAAAGGGTCTAGACATCATCTTTCAAGAAATTATCATGGAAAATTGCCCTGTTGTTCTAAAACCAGAGGGGAAAATAGAAATTGAAAGAATCCAGAAATCACCTCCTGAAAGAGATCCTAAAAGGAAAACTCCTAGGAATATTGTAGCCAAATTCCAGTGTTCCCAGGTCAGGAAGAAAATATTGCAAGCAACCAGAAAGAAACAATTCAAGTATTGCGGAAACAGAATTAGGATAATACAAGATTTGGCAACTTCTATATTAAAATATCAGAGGGCTTGAAATACGATATTCTAGAGGGTAAAGGAGCTAGGATTATAGCCAAGAATCACCATTTATAAAACTGAGTATGTAATTCACGAGGGGAAATAAATGGACATTCAATGAAATAGAGGAATTTCAATCATTCTTGAAAAACGATTCAAAAAGAATAAAAATTTGGATTTCAAATACAATATTCAAGAGAAGAATAAAAAGGTAAATAAGAATGAGAAATCATAAGGGAATTAACCAGGTTAAACTATCTTCCAATCAGGATTCAGTAGGAGGTTATCTTTCTAATGCTGTAACTTTGGCCCCCAATTTTGTTGCATTTTTCCCAGTAAAATTCACCAATATTTAGTGCCTTGGTTCATTTAATGAATAAACAACATTTAGCTTTAACACAAGGGTATTAACTGGAAAAAATGTAGCAAAAACCAAAATTATAAACTATTCACAGGGGGCAGAGTCAAGATGGTGGAGTAAAAGCAGAGACTTACTAAAGCTCTCCCCTCAAACACAGCCAAATACCTGTAAAAATGACTCTATAAACCCAGGGACCATATGAACACAATTACAAAACACTTTGCATAAATAAAGTCAGATTTAAATAATTGGAAAAACATTGGTTGCTCACAGGTTGGCTGAGCTAATACAATATAAATGACAATTCTACCTAAATTTATTTATTCAGTGCCACACCAATCAAACTACCAGAAAATTATTTTCTAGAGCTAGAAAAAATATCAAAATTCAAAAAACAGGAAGATGATAAATGGTGGATAAGGTATGGGGGAGTTTGAACACTACTTCATTGCTGGTGGAGCTGTGAACTGATCCAACCATTCTGGAAAGCAATTTGGAACTATGTCCAAAGGGCTACAAATATGCGTGTACCCTTTGAGCCAGAAATATTGCTTCTGGGACTGTATCCCAAAGAGATCATAAAAATAGGAAAGGGTCCCACATGTACAAAAGTATTTATAGCAGTTCTTTTTGTCATGGTCAAGAACTGGAAATTGAGTGAATGCCCATCAATTGGGAAATGGCTGAACAAGTGGTGGTATATGAATGTA
The DNA here is from genome assembly GCF_028372415.1 of Notamacropus eugenii. Classification (NCBI taxonomy): domain Eukaryota; kingdom Metazoa; phylum Chordata; class Mammalia; order Diprotodontia; family Macropodidae; genus Notamacropus; species Notamacropus eugenii. Next base: position 13,632,978 of record NC_092880.1, read on the forward strand.
ATGGAATACTATTGTGCAATAAGAAATGATGAGCAGTCGGACTTCAGTAAAACCTCGATAGACTTATATGAACTGATGCTGAGCTGAGTGAACAGAACCAGGAGAACATTATACACAGTAACAGTCACTGTGTGTGAGGACTCTTTCTGATAGACTAAGCCCTTCACAGTTATGCAAGGACCTAAAACAACCCCAAAATATTCTTGAGACAAAATGCCACCCACAACTAGAGACAAAACTGCGGAACTGGAATGCAGAATAAAACACACTATTTTATCTTTTGTTATGTTTTGTTTTGTTTTGGTTTTTCTCATGATTTCTCCCATTTGCTTTAATTCTTCTGTGCAACATGACCAATGTGAAAATGTGTTTAAAAAGTATATATGTGTAGAACCTATATAAGATTGAATGACATCTTGGGGAGGGAGGGAAGAGAGAGGGAGGGGGAGAAAATTTAAAACTTACGGAACTTATTGGTGAAAACAAATAAATTGATTAATATTTTAAATGACTCTAAGCAAATTCTGGGGCTGCAGAATCCACATAATAATAGAATGAAGCAAATCTGCAGTCAAAGAAATCCTGAAAGGTCTATAGGAAGTGTCTATCCTGCCTGGCAGTCCAGCATGGGTCATGCCAGCAGAGATGGGACCTGAGAAGGCCTCTGAAGGGGGAGGTATAAAGGGGACTGAATCATTGACACCTATAGCAGTTTCCAGACTTCTCGACACCAAAACTTCAAGGACAAATTGGAAGATCAGTAGAAAAAACATGTCAGACCTCTGTGAGAGAGACTCTGTGAGAGGTCTGGCCCCAGCCCTAGGGTAGTGGAGGGGGCAGAAGAGCCTGCTGCAGCTGAAGCTGCAGCAGCAGGGGCAGTGCCAACTGTAGCTGCTATTTCTGGACCTCTAGGTCCATAGATTGTGAAGGGGTTGAGTGGCTGACAATATACCCTCCCACCCTCATTGGAAGCAGAAAATTTCCTTGACAAAGAGCTCAAAAGTCAAGTAATTGGCTGGGGAAATGAGCAAAAACAGGAAAAAAAAATAAGACTATAGAATCTTATTTTGGTAACAAGGAAGATGAAAACGAACAACCAGAAGGAGACAGCAAAGCCAAAGATCCGATATGCAAAAGCCTCCAAGAAAAACATGAATTGGTCTCAGGTCATGGAAGAACTCAAAAAGGATTTTGAAAATCAAGTAAGAAAAGTAAAGGAAAAATTGGGAAGAAATGAGAATGATGCAGGAAGGAGAAAGGGAGAAATAGAAAGGCATAAATTCTCACATAAAAGAAGCAAGAAAAGGCTTTTTCAATGAGGGGAAGACAGGGCAGGTGAAAGGGAAAGAGTGAACTTTACTATCATTGAGACTGGCTTAAGAAGGGAATAGCATGCACACTCATTTTGGTTTGAAAATTTATCTTTCCTTACAGGAAAATAGAAGGAAGGGGATAAGCAGAAGGGTTTGGGTGATAGAAGGGAGAGCAAATGGGAGGAGGGGGTAATTGAAGTAAACACTTTTGAGGAGGGACAGGTTCAAAAGAGAGAATAGAATAAGTGGGGGGCAGGATAATATGATGATGAGGCAAATATAGTTAGTCTTTCACAATCTGACTGTTACGGAAGTGTTTTACATGACTACACATGTATAACCTATATTGAATTGCTTGGGGATAGGTAGAGAGGAACGAAGGGAGAGAATGTGGAACTCAAAGTTTTAAAAATGAATGTGAAAAATTGTTTTTACATGCAATTGGGAAACAAGACAAATAGCCAATAGGGTATAGAGATCTATCTTGACCTGCAGGAAAATAGAGAGGAAGGGAATAAAAGAAGGGAAACTGGAAGAAGGAGTAATCAGAATGCATATTGTCTTGGTATGGGCTAAGGGGAGAGATGGGGAGAAAATTTGGAACTCAAAATCTTGTGGAAGTGAATGTTGAAAAGTAAAAATCAATCAATCAATCAATCAATTAATTAATTAATTAACAAATAAATATCCGTGCCCTCCTATTGGGGACACACTCTTCCCTCTCTCATTTTTGTACCTGGGAGAATGGACTCAGACTTAATGGCATTGCAACAAAGTATTCAGCCTTTGTTCCCACTCACCTCTCCAAGAAAGATGCAGCCAATGAACAAATTGTTCTCTCCGATTCCCTCAAAAACACTACTGCACTAGACTATGTAGGTAATTTGGGGCTTTATATCCCCCAAGATCTGCTATCCAAAAATCCTGGCATGTATTCCAGTTCTTGGACTAATGATGCTCTGAATTTTCTGTCTCCAATACTCTTTCACCTAAGGCAGAAATGAACAGAAATGACAGAAGCTAAAGTAATAGAACAGTGCTCATGGCTTCATGCCCACACAGGTGACCAGAGTAAGCCACTAGTTCTCCCTCCCCAACCTGAGGCCTACAGCACTCCTTGCCTTTTGATTCAAATACAGCCTAGCAAGAAAGAGAGACAGAGGGAGAAGAGGGAAAGTTCTTTGGTTGGCTTTTGAATGAATTCTCAACTCCGTCTCAGCAGCCAATCCGAAAGTATAATTTAAGTTTATAAGTCTATAAAATGAACATAGACAAATAAAATGATACGAACATCCCAAGACATGGTTTAAACTGAAAGAATAGGAATAGGTTCAACGTGTCTTCATTGATGTTTTGTCAATAATGCACTTTTCAAAGATTTCAGAAATAGTTGGAATGAAGCACAAACTCCTTGAAGCGGATTGCAATAAGTAGGCAGACAAGAAATATTTCTATAATATGCAAATTACACAATAACTGAACGTATTCTGAAGTGGAGAGCAGAGCATTCTAATGTAAATTATCACATTTTCAGTGGCAAACTCACTAAGCCTCCCTACATGGTTTGTCAGGAGATACAGCGAGCTACATATGTTTTGAGGATGGTATTCCCATTGACCAATCCCATTATATTATTATCTTAAGCAAGACAGCACAGTGATAAATAACCTAATTGCCAAATCACATTTGAGTAACTGATGGTAGACTTAGAATACCAAACAAAACTGTAGTCAGGTTGATCAATCTGGGAAATGTAAGTCGGAATTAAAAACTTTGAGGTAAATGGGAAGGAAGAAGGCTGTGAGTCTCATTCCTTCATTTTACAGATAAAGTAAGATTAAGTGATTTGTTAGGGGTCACTAAGCTAGTTAGTGGCAGAATTTAACTCCAGATCTCTGTAATTACAAGTTCCAGGGTGAGCTTTTGTTTGTTTTCATGCTTTTATCCACTACACCATGCTACCTCTCTATTGAATTTAATATAAGAAAGGGAATGACTATCAAAAGTATTTTCTCTGATGTATCTTAATGTATCTTTTCTCTTAATGTATCATTTCCAAAAAAATAGCTTAGCCTTCTAGTAGGAATGAAATTTTAAAAAGAGTTCTCATACGGTGTAATTCAACATATTGTTTTCAATTTAGACCCTTATCTCTGGGACATCTGTCCTCCACATACTTGTTGATACACAATTCTGTAAACTGTCCTCTTTCCTTCACTTATTTGTTAGTCAGAGTTAGTCAATAAACATTTATTCAGTGCCTCCTATGTGCTAGGCACTGTGCTAAATACTGGGGATCCAAAAAAAAGCAAAAAAAAAGAACCTGTTCTTAAGGGGCTTATAGTATAATGGGGAAGAAAACATGCAAACAATCACAGTATGTGCAAACAAGCCATATACATGATTAAACCAAGATATTCAACAAAAAGAAGACATTAGGAAAAAAAGGAAATGGGAAAACGCTTCCTTTAGTAGGTGGGATTTTAGGTGGGACTTGAATAACTAATTTCTGCATATTATTATTTAGTCACTGCTGTAAGTATAGCATTTCCATATAATGGAATCTGTGAATTAGGCAAATATAAATCTAGGCTCTAAGATTAACTTTCTTGTGATCTAGGCTCTACTTGTATGGTTCACATATTCTTGGATCTTCCAATCTAAGTAAATATTTCTCGACAGGCCACGTATCTCTATCTCTATGATGCTTCACCCTCAAAATTCCCCTATTGCCAGGTGGAGCAGTTGCATCCCCAAAGAAACCAGAGGACATTATCAAGGGATTCAGGAACTGAAACTCAAAATGTATGGGAAGGATTGAAATGAGACTGCTAACTTTCAGCAAAATTAAGCAAAATACAGCTTCAGTGCACCCTAACCCTTATTCAGAGGATTGCAGAAAGAATCTCCTGGACTTTTAAAATTTGCCCAGTGCTTTCCCTTTTATCCTTTTCTCTGATCAGCTGATGAGGTGAGGTGAGAAGTAAAGGAGCAGCCCCTAATCTACAAGCACCCTGAAGCTTGCTATTTAGAAGTCTTTGAGTTTCTATTTGGGTAATTTGATTACTTCTTGATTGTTTTACTAAATCACATTGTGAGTGAATTTTGAATAAATTGAGATTGTGTCTTTGGAGGGATCCATAAAATAGGGTTCCAAGAACATATGTTAGAATAATTTAATATTTTGGACAATCTATGGGCATATTTCAGATCATATTTTAGACCTTTATGGAACCTGGGGGTTCACTGAGTCATACCCATGCTAGAGCATGGGAACTAAACCCAAGTGGTAAGGAGGGGTGGGAGGAGGCTACTCTTACCACCATCTAGTGGCAATACAATATACTACACTCTTCTCACTTGGATAAGTAATCGCCTAATCATGTGTAATAGCATATTGGGGAGGAAAGACCCTGGGTTGGTCCATATACTCCCAAATTGAACATCATACATGTCCTTACAAGTCAAGATTAACACAAGATAATAATGTGTAATACATACACACACACACACACACACACACTCCTCCCTCATGTCTATAGGATATGCTGTGTTTTTATATTCATTTCTTCTCACAAATCCAGCATTAATAATTAGACTAAAGAGAACAACTAAATAGATCCTCCTATGATTCCTTTGAGAAATGATTGAGCTGGAAGTAAATTAGAGGTCTTGTGTGTTAGAGTTTTTCACTCACTATGATTGTAACCCAACTGAAAACTCTTGTTCAAAGGTCTGAATAAAATTTCTTTCCCATAATTCCTACAAATCATAAAATCATAGAAATTTAGACCTTAAAGGAAGTTTACACATCATCTAATTCAATCCATATGTTTTACAGATAAAGAAATTAAATCCTAGACAGATTAAATGGCTTGATCAAGGTCAAATACACAATGCTACCACTCTTATTCCCATTCCTTCAACATAATATATCCAAAGTTTACCCCAATCCTTTCCCTCAATCATGTTCCCTCAAGACAAGCCAGGAAATAACCCTTCTGCTTTCTTGACTTTACTGAGGAATCAGAGGAGAAAGATCAGAGATAACTCTTGAGCTGTCTGAGGACCTCAGGTCCAATTTATATGCCATAGAGTACAGTTGACTACTGAGAGTTCTAGTGTTGGGGAGTCCTTGTGTTCTCTACACCTGGGTAAATTATTCCTCAGTCAAAACTCTTACAGAATTCAGTTCAGATTGCTGCTCTGAAAAATGCTGTTGAAGTTCTGAAAGGTGGACTTTTTACTAGCACCTTCACTGTTTGGCTTTAGACAAAATAATGATCTTATAAACATTACATGCCACAGAAGAAGGACATACTTGCAAGATGGAATTTAGTTCTTGAAAATGAGAACGTTTAATTTTCTTTGATTTTGTCTTACCTCTATGACCTCAAGTACGTTCACTGAAAATGTTTCAATTTTAAAAAGTTAAAACCATTTCATTTAGAGATCAACTGAAATCTAGGAGTCAGGGCAAAAAATTCATATTTAGCTATCAGAAGATATTGCCCTAATAGTCATGTTACTTTATAACCTTCATAATATCACTTTATTTTCCTATGTAATAATTTCATTGCATATAATGTGTTTGTATGACTATGAATCATAAAAGGTTATTCTCTCTGATGATCACTTATGGGGCAATGGAGAGATTTATGGTGGTTCTAAGAAGTCTGGAACACATTACAAACAGGGAATTGTGGAGAACCAGATTGTGATATTCTTGTCCATGATTGTTATATATGTCTACATGGATTATCTAAATACAGCTTATTATGGGAGACATTGGAAAATATCTCTGGAATCTTGCCTACCTTTCTCCTAGGGGAATTCTGATTTCTTAAACAAGGAGAGTAGCATAAAATAACTGTGAGATGTATCATGAAATGCTTCATGTAGAAAATGGTAATTGAACTGTGACTTAAAGAAGGAACGATATTCTAAGAGGCAAAGGAGAGAGTGAATTCCAGGCATGGGGAACTGGCTTGTAGAAAAGTACTAAAATAGGAAATGAGATTGTAGTATATGAAGAAAACAAAAACAGAGAAAAAACCATTTAGGATTGACCGCATAGTACAATTACAGTTTGAAACATCTCTATGACTTAACATATAGTCTTCAATAGTTTCTAGAAGCACTCTGAAAAATTCATCATCTGCAAGTCAAATTGGTGATAAGATTGTTTAAAACTCCATTTCCCATCTTTGTGCCTTTGCAGAGAAATACACTCCCTCTCATTCCTGCCTCATAGATTGCCTGTTTTTTTCTTCAAGAGGCAGCTTGTATTCTACCTTTTTCAAGAAGCATTTTTCAGTCTTCAACACACACACACACACACACACACACACACACACACACTACTATTGCCCTCATCCCCAAACTATTTTATGTTTGCTTGTATTTTTCATATTTATTCTGTATATTCTTTTATATATAGACCACCAATTGAATTTAAACTCTTAAGAGTAAGAATTGTCACATTATTTGTATCCCAGTGCTAAGCACTGTGCATAGTTAACAGTAGGTGTATAATATATGGTCATTCATTGATGGATTAAACTTGACTCAGCTGTTCCTCAAAAGACAGACATACAGTCCATCCTGCCCCCATATTTGAGACCTTACTACCTTGGTAAGACCTTTTAGAACTTAGATTGTGCTTGTCTCCTTTGATAACCCATAATCCTTATGTTAAACTATTTGTAAATATATGTACATATGTGTGTATATGCATGCATACATATGTACATACATATATGCACATTTATACTATGCATTTATCTATATTATACAAACATGTATATGTATATATGTATATAAAATTTCATAAACATGCTTCTATATAATACATGGATATGCAAATGAATGTTTATTCGTATGTGTATATATGTGTATTCAAACTGTATATACCAGGTACTGTGTACTTTATAGATATTATCATATTTTATCCTCACAAGAACTCTGTGAGGTTGGTACTATTATAATCCCCATTTTACAGTTGAAGAAACCAAGACAAAAGATGTTAATGACTCATACATTCACACAGCTATTAAGTCTTTGAGCTTAGATTAAAAACTCCTGTCTTGAGACACATATATGTGTGTTTTTATACGTAGATATACATGCATGTGGGTACCTGTGCACATGTGTATATGTATATGCAAATACAAACACATGTGCATATACATGTATGTTCATATATATAGCCATATGGGTACATAAAAGAGAATCATCATGGTTTAGTGGATAGAGAGGTAGCTTCAAACTGGAAGTCCTGTTCAAGTCCTGCCTTTGATTTTGGGCAAGTGACTCAACTACTCCGTTCCTCAGACAAGTCTCAAAGATCGTAAGTTGCAGAGTGAGTAGTCATCCTCAATGGTGTAGAGTTTGCTCTTCAGGCATTCACTATATCGATAAATCCACAGTTCTAGTCCAAAAAGGAAGGTGTTTGTGTGTATTTGTCTCTGTGTGTGGTACATGTGTACTTAATACAATGAGTATTTTCTTAACCGATGAAACCAGAGGTCTGAACTCTGCTGTGCTTTTATCAGTATCGGGAATTTTTAGTCTAGAAATTCCATTCAACAATAAAGACTGCAAATCAGCAACGAATTTGTAACTTACAGTCCTAGAGAGTTGCCTGGGACACCAAGAACATTAAGTGATTTAACCATAGTCAGGCCATATATATATATCAGATACAGGTATTCCTGACTTCAAAACCAACCTTCACTACTTACCTAGACTAACATTAAGACAATGTTACATGAAGGTTTCAGGTCTTTCCATTAGCATTTCCCAGCTGTGTGACCATGGGCAAATAATTCACTTAACCTTTCTGAGCCTTAGTTACTTCATCTGAAAGACTGTAAAAAAAAACAACTGTAGTATCTACCTCAGAGGTTTTGTTGTGAAACTCCAATGCATGCCAAGTCCTTTGCAACCTTAATACGCTGTATGTTGTTGTTGAAGTATTTCTGACTCCCCATGACCTTATTTTTAGTTGTTTGTTTGTTTTCTTGGTGAAGATACTGAAGTGGTTTGGTATTTCCTTCTCCAGCTCATTTTTCAAATAAGGAAACTGAGGCACAGTTAAATGACTTGCCCTGGGTCACATTGCTACTAAGTGTCTGAGGCTGGATTTGAACTCAGATTGCCCTGACTCCAGGGTTGGTGCTCTGTCTACTAAATCACCTAGCTGCCAATATGTCATACAAATTCCAGTTATTAATATTGCTCTAACCTGTCCATCAAGTGTGTTTACTCCCTTCCAACATTCAGACTCCAATCTGTCAGTAGTTTAGTAGTAGGTCTATCTGAATTCTGTGACAAAAAATAAAGGTGGGGATGGGACACAACCTTCTGTGCAGGGTCTTCAAGTTAATAGGCAACATAACTTAGTAGGACCTCCTAGGGTTTGTGTTCTGCTAGAATAAAATTCAAGAAGTTGAGAATCTAAAGTCAACAACATAGCAAGGCATTAAATTAAGATTAGGATTAAATTAGGATTTTAGTTAATGGTCTCAGTTTACCTTCCATGTATTATCTTGGTAAGTCATCTCACCTCTCCAGGTCTGAATTTCATGATCTATAAAATGAGGAGGAAGGCAAGTTTCATTAGAAGGCTTCTAAGGACCTTGGCTCTAAAAAGGGCATGTGTGTGTGTGTATATACACACGTATATATAACACACGTCTAATACATACTGTAATATATACATATATTTCTATATATGTGTATATTGTGTATTCCACACCCAGATTCTTTTCAGCTCTTCACATTGCCTTCCTTTATGAATACATACAAGTAATCATTATACTGTACCTTGTCTGTTTGTTCATGTTGAAAGAAAGAAAAAATATCCCCGAAGTACCTATATAATTTCTTCTCCTCTCCCTAGCTTACTGCCTTCTTCACATGTGTGGAGGGCAAAGGGTGGAAGTGTTCAGGTGGAGGAGGGAGGCTAAGAGACTTACATACAAATGCAATTTATGCAGAGAACCATGTGGAAAAGTCCTTTTTCTTTTTTTACACATAAATAACATATGAATCCTTAAGAACTGTGCAAAAAAAAAAACTCCTTGCTAGATGATTTTATTACAACCAGAAGACATAGATTCTTTGTATACATTCAAACATGTATTATGATATTTTCACCAAAAGGGAGACCTGTAGGGGTTTTACATAGGTTACAGGAAATACAAACATGAACCAGCTTTGAAATTCATCCCCTAAAATCTAAAAATACACCTTATTCAAATCTTATTTGAAATTTGTGCTTATGTATTTATGTTCATAACAATAAGGTTATAATGTCAAACTAGGCGCTTAGCCTGGAGGTTCTAAGAGAAATTTTTTAGAAGGATAGAGTAATACATAGAGAAGTTAGGGAAGTTCTAAAAAAACCTAGCTACGCTTATCAAAAGGGTTTGAGTATGTAGGCTTTCACGCAAGCTTTTCAATATGTTAAAATACTGAAGAGAAAAAGGCACCTTTCACCTTTTACATAAAGAGCCTCATTCAGTTTACATTCCTAGTGGCTTACCGTATTGGTTCATTTTTTTCCTTGATCTATTTGCACATCATTGGAAATATTCTCATGTACTTGATTCCATACATCAGCTTTGCAAAATGACTGCATTCAAGATGCAGTAAATCTTTCAAACAGCTCAAAGGTAAAATTGAAGGAGTCCATCTGAAAAATTCCCCTTGAGGATGGAGGGGAAAGAGCAGCCAAGAACAATCATGTGTATCACTGAAATGCCAGTGGGTACACTTATTTTTCATCCAGTACGTTGGATCAGAGTTGTCATTTTCTCTCTCCTATCCCACCTCCTTTTTTTTTTCCAGTTTTCAAAGTCATCAGATGAGGACCAATCTTAGAAGCTACTGTGCTAGGGCAAATGTATGCCCATGTTAATGTAGTTATTTTGCTTCTGGGTGTGTACAGCTGTGTGTGACAGAAATAGCTTTTAAAAAGTAAATTCACTAGTCAGATATATTAGTTCCCACAGTTCTGAGAAATTTTACAGACGACTAGGAAATCATTGTTGATCACTTATTTTTTTTTGGCGGGGGGGAGGGTGATTTTGTCCCAATTTTCAAAAAATTCAAATAGTGATGGGATAGGGAGAATATGACCAAAATTACAGGTAAGCAAGCTTGATATTGATCGTTCGCAAAATTCTTAAATGAAATCTTAAACAAATGAATTGTAGACAATTAGAAAAATGGCAATCTGGATAAAAGTAGCGTGCATTCAATAAGAACTAGTTACAAAAAACTAACCTCATTTTTAAAATGAAATCATTAGAACAGATGATCAGAAGAAGACCAAAGACATCCCCTTCCTTGATTGTTAGTAAAGAATTTTACAGATTCTTTCATTATGTCCTTGTGGCATAAACAACAGGATGTGGATATGACAATAAAACAGTGAGTTAGATGTGTAATGGAATAATTATACCAAAATGCAGTGATAAGTGGATGGCTGTCAATTTGGAGAGTGATCAGTTGTGGTATATTATAGGGTGATGCACTTAACTCGACTTCACTGAAGTCAAACATATTTCTAAGGACAGAAAGAAACAGATTCCTCAAATCTACAGATGGATGAAACTGGGAGGGATATCTAATGTGTACAATGGTAGAATCATGATTTGTGTAATCCCAACAAGGCTACAGTTACAACCTTAAACTAATAAGTTGAAAGGTGATGGGAATAATTCCAGTTGTATATTTTCAAAAGTAAATTGTACAGAAGGTGGAAAATACCTAGTATAGGTGATATTTACATAAAAAAAGACAGAAAACATTTAGTTGACCATAAACTCAAAATGAGTCTAAAGCACAATGAAGCTGCTAATTTTTTTTATAAAATTAATTTTTTAAAATGCTAACGTAAACCTTTGAGGGATTATCAGAAATAAACTTGTTATCACTTTCTTAAGTGCCGACCCTTTCACCTAGAAAAAAATATAAGTATCACAAGCCCACACTGAACTCAACCTCAATTCCCAAAGATAACCAAAACTTTAGCATTCCCTAGGGCATGGGAGTATCACATGAAGTATTCCAGATTTCCTTTCAAAATCCACCTACTCCTATATACCCTAGAATCATGGCAACATAGGAAAACAATCTGGAATTATATTGGAAACATTACTACAATTTACATGCCCTTTGACTCAGCAATCCTGGCTTACTGGGCATATACCCTAGGGGTTTTAAAGGCAAAGTAAAAGGTCACATGTAAACAAAAACATTATTAGGAGCACTTTTTGTGAAATCAAAACCTAGAAACAACTTGGGTTCATATCGAAAGGTAATACATGAACAAATTTCTATTTATGAATACCAAGAAAACTTTTTGCACCATAAGACACAACTCTGGCTCAGAACTGGTGCCAACTACCATCAATTTCCTCACCTCAATTATTTAGCACCTCATAATCTTTTTAGTTCTCCACCTGACCTTATCACCTTTGACTTCAATCTCAGAGCATGATGGCCCTTCTCCTTGTCAATGTGAAACTTTCCAACTGTATCCCTGATGCCATCTCCACTGAGACTGTCCTATCAATGACTCTCTGTCTGTCTGTCTGTCTCTCTCCATTTCTTTTTAGCTCTGGCTTCTCATCAAGAACATAGAACTTTGCTTAGATCTCCTCTGTTCTAAGAAACAAATAAAGGGAGGAAGTAAAGAAACAAATGAAAAGAAGGGAGAGAGAGAAGAAAAAGAATAGAACTAAAAATTTCATATCTTTCTGATATCTCTTAAAACTATGATCCAACCTCTCCTCTTCAACTGTACCCAACTCTCAAAAGTCATCTATCCTTGTTATGTCCATTTCATTATCATGGGGCACCTAGGTGGTGCAGTGGATAGAGCACCAATGTAGGAGTCAGGAGGACCTGAGTTCAAATCTCACCTCAGACACAGGACACTCACTAGCTGTGTGACCTTGGGCAAGTCACTTAACCCCAATTGCCTCTTCCTGGGTCATCTCCAGTCATCCTGAAGAATTCTCTGGTCACTGGATTCAGATGGCTCTGGAGGAGAAATGAGGCTGGTGACCTGCACAGCCCTCCCTCACTCAAAACAAAGTCAAGTGCAAGTCATGTCATCATTTTTCTGATAGCATGGTCTTCTTCAGCAATGAAGGACAAACACACACACACACACACACACACACAGAGTTCTCATCCTTTTATAATTATAGGAAGTTGATGAGAGGAGATCCTGAATTAATATGATGCAAGTTCAGGAATGTGCGCTTACCTTATGGGGGAATAGGAATATCTGCTTATTGAAAATTTGGAATATCCGCACTGACATCTTCATTAAGAAGTGAGGGGAAACTCCTAGGTATTGGGGAATCAATTGATGTAGCACTGAGTCACTCCTGTGTGCTCTTCCTATAAAGGGAGATATTTTTTATGGTCACCCCTTTCCCCTTTTGACCTCCCTGCTTTTTCTATTGAGATCTTAATGATCACAGAGCAGACTGCAGTGAAGGTGAAGGAAGTTGATATCTCATTTTTCAATCTGAGAGATGGCAGCTAATGTCTACTCAGAAGCAAAGGCACCTTGTGGTGACTTGTTCTCTTTCTCTCTCACTTGACCAAGAGGTAATCTAAGAGTGAGAAGCAGTGCAAGGGATTTTCTACACTGTAGTTCCAAGAGGGTTCACAGAACCATCAAATTTGAGAGTTGAAAGAGAATTCAGGGGCTTCTAGTCCACCCTGTGCTCCAAAGGGATCCCCATTTCAACATACCCCAACAGATTGCCGCATAGCTTCTGCTTGAAAATTACTAAAGGGAAACCACCATGTCCCAAGGCAGGCCATTTCACTTTGGATCAGCTAATTGTCCTGAAGTTTACCATAATAATGGCTAGCATTTACATAACATTTTAAAGTTTGGAAAGCACTTTACAAATGTTGTGTCTTGATCCTCACAACAACTCTGGGAGTTAGGCATTATTATTATCCACATTTTGGAGAAGAAGAAATTGAGGTTGAAAAAGGTTAAGTGAAGGATCACATAGGTACTACATGTCTGTGGCAGAATTTTAACTCAGATCTTCCTAACTCCAAGTCCAACATTCTATCCACTGCACTATCTTTTCTTCCCCTGATATCAAGGCTAATATATTTTTGACAACTTCAACACTCTCACAAATGTGATATTTTTTTCATGTTAATTACAGTGGCCTTTCCCTAGTCTTGATTCATCTTTACTCCTCTACACTTTTTGAAAACTGTTGACTATCTCCTGGATAATCTCTTCTCATTCCCTTCTGTAACAATTCTCTCTCTCGTTGCTCTTTCTCCCTATATAATGAATTCTTGGTCTTTTTTATGAACTCTCTTCCATCCCTCACCCGTAAGGCATAGATACTCCATAAGGCTCTGTTTTCATCTCTCTTTTCTTGTTGGTTACCTTATTTTTCATTTGTTTCATTCTCACCTCAAAGAAGTTTACTCTCCAGTCAAGAGACCCAATTCATTGCTCTTATTGATTCAAATCTTGCATCTTTGACTTCCTGCTGGATATCTCCACCAGCATTTCAAGGTGAACATGTTCCTGTCAACTCTTCACTGAACTTATTTTTGACTCTGAAGTTGTTGTTGATGCTTGTTGTTGATGTTGTTGATGGTACTACTATCATTCTAGTCAACACCTTCATACCTTTGGAGCCTTTTTTTTCTTTCATTCAGTCTCCTTACCACCCTGCCCTTGATCAGTTGTCAAGCCTTCTTGATTTTACCGTCATAATACCTCTTGCAACTGTCTCCTTTTCTTGATTCATATGTCTACTACTCTAAATAAAACCCTCACTTCCACTTATCTTAACTATTATCCTAGAGCCACCATGACATGGTAGAGTGAGTAGTGGCTTTAGAGTTGGAAGTACTAGATTCAAATCTTGCCTCCGAGAGTTATTATCTTTTTACTTTAGTCAATTAAGTCAACCCATCTGGACATCAATTTATTTTTCTTCCATTATATGGAGGAATTGGACTAGAGGTTGTCTTCCATCTCTAAGTTTATAAACATATAATTGGTTTTCTTGAAAGCAAAGTCTCCCCTCCCGAACTATCGTTTTTAAAAACTGGACTAAATAATCTACCTAAAGCTTATGTTTCATCATGTCATTTCCCGGAACAAAAACTCAGTGACTATTTTTCTTCTGTTCAGATGAAAATATTTTAGCCTGGGATTTAAGACCCTTTGGTCTCTTATTCCATAACTGAGCAAAAATATTTATGTTGCAAAGTAACACAATGTTGGAACATCAGACGATGTACTGCAGAGGAGTACTATGATCGATTCTTAACTTATATCCCTTGTTCCCCTTCATGTATTCAGTAAACCACCACTCTGCTTCCCATTCTCATCCTTCATTTTCCCACCTCTGAGTCTTTGCTTATGCTGTTCTCAATGCCTGAGTTGGATTTCTGCTCCCAACTGCCCTAGTTTATCTCCATCTGTTGAAATGCCTCCTTCCCTCTTTCCCTTACCATACACAAACTGTGAATGTTACCTTGCTAATCAAATTGCCTTGTCTGAATATTTCTCCTTTGAACTTGCCTCTCTTTCAAAATTATTTCTTTAAATGATTTCTAAATCACCTTTAGAACAGTTTGTATCTTAACCTATCTTAATATCTCTAGTACCTAGAGCAATAACTTACATGTGAATAAATGCTTATTAAATGGATAAACTAAATTTCTGGAGTCAAAGAAGTCTTGAGTTTCCAACATTAGAAATGGTTTACTACCTAGATTTTCTTTCCATGTGATGAAAACCTCAGCAATGGGTCATGTCTCACTGTATTATAGGAAAGATCAGGGGTCCCTGGTCTTGAAGCTTTTTGTGTTATCAATCATTGGCAAGTAGAAGCAATCCAGAGCTATGCTCTGGCTCAGTGATAACCATGTGTTAACACTGCAGTCCTAGGAAACATCAGTTTGAGGCTCTGTCTCTCTCTTTGTTATTCAGTAATTTTCACTTGTGTCCAATTCTTCATAACCTGATTTGGGGTTTACTTACCAAAGATATTGGAATGGTTTAGTGTTTACTTTTCCAGCTATTTTTCAGATGAGGACCTAAGGTTTAAAAAAAAAAGGGGGGTTAAGTGACTTTCCCAGGGTCACACAGCTAGTAAATACCTGAGGTCAAATTTGAGCTCCCAAAGACCAGTCTCCCTGACTCCAGGGCCAACACTTTATCTGCACAGAATCATGGATTTAGAGCTAGAAAGGACCCAAGAGGTCATTTATTTCAATTCAATCATCTTACAGCTTAATTAACTGGGTTTCAGGGAGGGAGATGAAATGAATAGTAATAAGCAAGTGACCTTAATCTTGACAACAGGAGAGGGAGTGGAATGATTCAAATATCTACAGGACTGACATGGAAGATAAATTTGTTATTTTCTTTTTAACATGAGAATGAAGGAATAGGAGCACATGGGGCAATAATTATAGAGAGGCAGATTTTCCTCAATATAAGGGAGAACTTTCTAATAATTAGGGATATTTGACCTTGAGAATGGCTATCTTGTAAACAAAAACAGTGAATTTCTCATCACCGGATTTGTTCAAGGTGAGACTGGATGGCAATCTGACAAGGGTGTTCAAGATTTCTTTTTTGGGTAAGAGTTTGATAGGGGCAGGGAATTTAGAGCCAAGATACCTCCATTCATATACTGACTCTAATGATTTTTTATCTATGTGGTCATGTGTAAATTATTTCACCTCTCTAAATCTATTTCATCTTAAAGATGGAAATAAACATATTGACTATTATTTATTTCACATCTTGTTTTAAGCAAAGTTTTTTTTGCAATTATTTAAAGTGTGTGCATGTAGACATACACACATATATGTATATATACATATATACACACATATGTCTCTCTATATAGGCATATGCATATATATGAGTAGTTATCATTATCATTACAATTTAACCATAAAGTTCCTTTTTTTGAAAGGCATCATGGAAGCAGTGAATAAAGAGCCAGGCTCAGTGTCTGGAAGACTTCATTTAAGACTCACATCTGGGACACATATTGTCTGTGTGACCCTGAGCAAATCATGTTGCAAACAACACTCTAATTCTCCAAGTTGCAAAATGGTTCACATTGGAAGAGAGAATTTCCTTAATGTAAATCTCCTATACCAATGAAATCACAAATCTAGACTATAGTTCTTTTCCAATTCTCAGATTGTGGAGATACAGTTTTTCAGTCTCCAGAGAAGCAGGGTTTAACTAGACCTGGGATTAATTCCTGACTCAACTCAAGTACATGGAGATGCAGAATCGTCAGTCTTCAAGATGTTGAAGGCCTTTTGGATTGCTGGGGATATCCCAGAAAAAGTGAAGACCATTAGGGAATGTTATTACCTTGTTTATTATTTTTAAAAATAGGACATTTTAAATATAGGGTGTTTTTATGATGAACTATAGTATGTAATTAATTAATGTGAAGAAACATAGAATATGTATTCATAGGTTGCCAATAGTTAGAGTACCTGTGATGGTTTGTTTTGTCCAGTCCCTGGAAATTGTATGTAACAGTGTTTTACTTAAGGCTGCCTGAGTATCCCCACCTTCTTATTACCAGGATCTAGGGGAATTAGTAGATTACCCAATCACCTACCACATTTTTCTACATTACAGTGAATATCAATAGATAGTTAAATGGAGGGAGGACAACCAGGTATCAGTTTTAGCATTACTCTCTTTCTTGCTTAATCATTTTTAAGGGCTGTTGGAAAAAGATAGAAGAGAAAAAGGCAACTATAAGTGAAAACAAAGGGTCCAATAAGAAAATGGTAAATCCAGAAAGATTCAGGCTCACTCTGGAGTATTCTGGTCTTCAGTATATCTATAGAATAATAGTTATTTTAACCTTTCCAGCAATTTCACACATTACCCCATACCCCATAAGCTGTTTCCACTACCAGTAGTGTTCCATCTTCATCTGCTCCAATCCTATCCATCCTTCAAGGATCTTCTCATTTGATACCTACTCCATACTCTCTATTGGAAGTAATCACATCTTCTTTAAACTCCAATGGAGCTTTGGATACTTCTGAATATACTTTTCATAGTCTAACTTGTATTATAGTGGTTTTATTTTCTCCCAACTTCATCTTATCACCATTCTCCCTCATTTCCCATCAGGCTACACTCCTCTGAACTCCTTCACCAATGGATCCCATCCCTCTGATTGGATGGTTCTTCTCAGAACCTTCACTAAAGAGGGAATCTAGGTCAGCCATTTCTTCATTTCCCAGCAGGCCATATTCTTCCAGACTTCTCCACAATACCCTTCATCCCAGAAGACTGCTTCAACCTTTAAAATCTTATCTTAGAAGCCCTTTTGGTGCCCCGCTCTGATTGGACCTAGAACCTCCTTTTAAGGAGGATGCTTAGACCAGTTGTGTCTTCAGTTGCTATTAGGTTGCAGTCCTCCAGACTTCTCCAGCCGACCAAAAGGTAACTTCTCTCCTCCATTTCCTTTTCATCTTCCTTCTATGTGTTGTCTTCCTCATTAGAATCTAAGCTCCTTGAGGGCAAAGACCATATTTCTTGTTTGCTTTGATTTGTGTTTTCGGCAAAATGACTGGAACATAGTATGCACTTTAAAAATTCTTGGTGACTGACTGAGGCTACTAAAGTGTAAGTTCCTTGATGACAGAGGTTGTGTCTTATTCCTCTTTGCTAAGGGAGGCAGTATGTGGCAAGTGATAGAACACAAGGGTATAAAAATGTTTTAGCAACAATTACAAAATTGTGGCAAAGAAGCGGAGCACTGTAGGGGTATAGGCTTTTTTCTTCACTATTTTGTTTCCTATGTTTTCTTCACTATTGATATAAAAAAGAAAATTTGATCTGAGAGGTGAGCAGCTGGCTAAAGATGTGATAAAAAAAAAGTCAGTAGTAAAATATGGTTTCAAATACATGGACACAAATCCAGAAAGTTTAGGCAGCAAACAAGCGGAGGTACATATGATGACAAAGAATCAGAATGGATTCACCAAGAACAGGTCATGCCAAACTAACCTTCTTGCTTTTCCTCAGAGGATTACTAAACTTGTACCCCAGGTGCAAGTACTAATGTAGATAATATTTTACTTAGATGTTAGCAAAGCCTTTGATGCAGAATTTCATACTATTGTAGGTGATATTATATAATTAGGTAGATTCCCAACCGGTTTGGAAGCCAGACTCAAAAACTACTCTTTATTAGTTTGATATCAGTAGGACAGGAGGCCTTCAGTAGAATACCCCGTGGGTCTGTCCTTGACTATGTGCTATTTAAGTTTAAAATTTTTGTAGTCACTTAGATAAAGGCAAAGATATCATGCTCATCAAATTTTCAGGTGAGAAAAGTGGCTAACACATTAGATCAGGGGTCAGCAAACTATAACCCATGGGCCAAATCTGGCCTACCATTTGCTGTTGTATGGCATATATGCTAAGAATGGTTTTTATACTTTTAATTAAATTTTTATTGTAATGCACTAATACAAATTGCTTCCCAGGATAGGAGTGTGATAGTTGCACTGTACAGTGCCTTTAAAAGACCTCATGTGGAATAAGTTGTATGCACATCAGTGTAAGAAGGACATTTGTGAGTTGTTATGTTAAGATAATAAGTCAACAAAGATGGTGAAAGATCTAGAGCCTGTGTCATTTGAGGAGTAGTTGAAAGAATGGGGATGTTTAGACTGGAGAAGACGCAGGGGCAACCGAATTCAAATATTTGAAGGGCTGCCATGTGAAGGATTAGATTGGACTTCTGTTTGACCCCGAGAGAGAACTAGAAAATATAAGTGGATTTTGCAAAAAAGACAAAGTATGGTTCGATGTTGGGGTGATGGGAGGAACCTTAACAATTGGAGTTGACCAAAAGTGAAATGAACTGCCTTGAAAGATGGTGGGTTCCCCTTCCTTAGAGGTCATAATTTAATACTATTGGGTATATTATAGTAAGGATTCCCTTGGGGTATTTGATGGTCTTCTGTCTCAAATTCCGTGATTCTGGGAATCCTCTCCAAATACTACTTAGGCAACATTTGGAAAGTCATTTAACCTCTCTCAAGTTCAGTTTTTTTCTATAAAATTAATATAATAATTACTGTGGCATTTATCTCATAAAGATGTTTTGAGGATCAAATGAAATAATATATAAAACCCTGTGTAAATATCACTTGTAGTTACTATTATTTACTTATCTAAAGTGCTTATCACAGGGTCTGGTTAAGTACCTACTATGAAGCATGCTCCATGATAGCTGTCAAAGAAATTGAGCCAAAAAGTGAATGAATGCTGAATGAAAGAATGTCTAGAACTCTTGTTTCTAGGCAGGTAAGTTTCTTACTTTCTAAAGAAGAAGGTGAATTAGGATGTGAATTAGAGCTCTTACTGTTAAAGGGCGAGACCAAGCGTGCCTCTGTGGTATGTATCCATGTGGAATATGAAGCGATTCAAGCTGAATCCCCTTATTTGGTTCAGATTGTTTGGAACAGAGAGAAGTATGTAAATAAATACAAATAAATTTAATTAGGGAATTTTGATGTGGCTTGAATCAAAAGAGCCATTGGCAACAAAATAAAATAAAATGAGCCTTTCAGGACTAAATGGTATATACTCTAAGATCTGTACATGACAAAAGACCACCACAGAACTACTCAATTCACCAGCATCTAAAAACCCAGATCTTTGCTGCAAGAGGAGACTTCGGAATTTCACATGAAGTAAAGTATCCACATTTTAATTTGAGTAATATAGAAATGTAAAAATATCTTTCTTATGGAGTTTGAGAGTTCAAGCATGCTTTTACTGACTCACCTAAGAAACAAACTTTGTTTGTAACATTTCCGATGAAGCGTCCAATAGGATGAAATATAAAATGATGCCTGCATGCATTGTTTATTTGATTCCTAAATGCTGTGTCATCTGCCTCCTCTAATTTTCATTTGGGGCGAAAAGAGTCTTTCTTTTTTTAAATTCACAAACTGAAGTGCCACAGCTTTAGCCTCTAGTAAACATTACTGAAATCATTGGGTTGATACATCAGTGTTTAGGAGAAATAGGGTGAGGAAATTGTTTGCTGCCATCATATTTCGTTGATTCAAACTTATTAAGTATTTGGCTAAAAGGGGTTTTAGAGTAAATAACAGTTTCCTAGATTGAGCAGAGAAAGGGGAAATGGAAAATAAAATTGGGCTTTGGGAAATAAAAATATTATGCTTAAATACATTTTCAGTTTATATATTATGAATGTTTAAAAATTAAACTTAGTTTTGAAATTTTATTCATACTTCAGTATTTTTGTACAAATATTCCAATATTGCACCTGTTGTCATCTGAAATGGTTTTTCTTCTACATTACCTTTTTTTAAAACATTTTCTATCTTTTCCCTTGATGTCCTAATATTTTAGGTATTTAGTAAGTATTTACATAATGGAGAGAGGTCTCTTCTTGATAGATCAGGCAACATGCCAGAAATCAAATAACAAAAAATTAATTTGCCTTACTAAGCAAAAATAAATTAGAAGAAATCCCACATCATAAAATCTTTTCTAATTGCATATATCAATGAAAAATAGTTTCTACCATCACCACTTCTTAGACATCAACTGGGAAAACAAATAGATGAAGATAACTTCTCCTGTTTCCTAATAGCCTACAGAGAGATGGGAAAAAGGGCTACCTTTAATTGACACTGGAATAGCTTTCTTCAGGTAGCCCTTCATAACCTAGCACCTTACTACCTTTGCGGTGTTCTGACACTTACCTCTCATATACTCTTTGAACAAAACACTCCATCTCTTGGCTCCCAACATTTTCTGTGGCTGTCCTCACGCCTGGATGCTCTCCTTCTTCTTTCCTCATCCTTCTTAATTCTCATAGCTTTCCTCTCTTCATTATATCTTATTTATCCTGCATATAGCTCATTTGTACAAGCTTGCTTGCCTCTTGTCTCCCTCATTAGATTATAAGATCCTTTAGGGCAGGGGCTGTCTTTTGTCTCTTTCTTTGTCCTCAGCGTTTAGCACAGAACCTAGCACGTAATAGAAACATGTTTATTGACTGACTGAGGTAGGTGCACAGGTGTCATTTGACAAGGCTCCTCCTCAATCATTGTTAATTGTATCTGGTCCCACTTCCACAACAGAAGTTCCATCCCGAAGGCCATGCTGTTACCTCAGAATTCTTTGTTGCTATTCAGATAAACTGTACTGGGCTTCCTTCTGCACTATATGCTTCCAAAAAGTGATGTTTTTGTTTCAGATCTCACAAGCTATGGGTCTGACCGTTATAATTTTTTTTCATAATTCCCATTTTGAGGGATTGGAAGGACCTCATGCCACAGAGTTGCAGTTGGATCAGGTCTTTTATATTTCATCACATTGATTGGATTGTGCCAAAAGATGGCACTTGGGTAATACTAAGGTGTCTCTTCTCCTCTCCTTTGTGGTGGCTGTTGTCCTCGTCATCTTCTGTTTTCATCTCCTTGTCTCTCTTTTCTGTTCCCCTGAAGAAACTTACGTTGTAATAGAGGAGGCAACACATCTAAGGGAGTGATGGCCTAGGACAGTCATTTTAATCTAGAAAATCCCTGGAATGGTAAATAGGAAGGCAAAGGAATAGACTGAAATAGCCCATCTGGAAACAATGATATAACTGAATTGATCTTGTCAGAATTGAAAGGGGAAGGAAGGAGAGGGCAAGATGATTGAGGAGGTTGTAAAGGAGATGACCAGAGTGAAGGAAGTGAAGTGAAATAAGACTGGAGCTTTCTTGAATAATGAGGTATGAAAGTCAGTTACCAATTCCAGGAATGGAACCCTGAGGTAGAAACTCCAGGCATGTCCAGGAGATATTCAGAGAATCATTCCCCTTGGTTTTACATTTCATCCTCAGTCATGGAGATAGATTATGACTAGGACAGGAAAGAGCAGATTTCTTTAATTATTCATTAATTAATTTAATTTGAGTTTTCATCATTCACTTCCATAAGCTTTTGAGTTTTAAATTTTCTCCTCCTCTGATATAGGCTCTAGATATACATTCTTAGTAAACATGAGAAGATTTTTTACTTACAGAATTTTATACTAATGATCTCAATATAATATAAAATGGTCCAAATAGGGCCCAAGGACTTACCTTATTGAAAATTAGCCATATCTCTTTTATCTCAATTCAATTATGGGAGAGGGTGTTAAATACTTTTTATAAAAATATTTCACTCAACTACAAAAGATATTTGCCAAGCATGTCAGTAGGAAACTGAAAAACATACACACACATATTAGTCTATGTACATACACCTATGTAACATGTGTGTGTATATATATATATACATTCATTCATATATTCATTTATACACCTATAGGTATATACTTCAAAAATAAATTTAATTTTTAAAAATTTACAACCTGTTAAATTAATTTAAAGTTTGATAATTTCTCTAGCTTTTCCATCATCTCATCGAGGTCTCTACTTATTTTCTTGGATGGGAAAGAAGACTACGTATAGTTGAATATACATGAAACAACATATAAAAGCTCTTTGAACAATTTAAATCAATACACAAATGCTAGCTAGCAATCAAAAACAGAACACAGAGCAATGAGAAAAATATAAAGGATCAGGGAGGAATTTACATAGCGCTTATACCCTTTTGGGAGACTATGTCCAGGAGAGTTATGTCCTGGAGCTTGCGTGGCAGTAAGAAACACTTTTTTAAAAAAAAAGTCATTAAATTTCTCTTGGTAATTCAATGAAAGTCAAAGGAAATATGATAAATGTTCAATAGTACAAACCCCCAAACTCTGTTTGGGTCATTTAATCTTCCACCAAGACTGTTGTTATCAGAATTGCTATGAACCAAATCTCCTTTGATCTTGCTCTCATAAAATCTTCTTGATTTTTAGGAGAAATCTATAAACAAAGAGATTTGCTAACCATTGAATAAGTTTGAATTCATTAGAAGATTATTAACCAATGGTAGCAGAATAAAATTTGCAATTTTCCCAGGTTTAGAAAGGAAGCAGGCCTTTCATATATTCTATATGTCTAAGTTGTTAGGGTACAAAATATTACTATCGTATGTTCTATGACAAATATTTATTGAAGGCCTATTATATGCAGAGTTCTGATTTAGAGACCAGTGGAGTTACTAGGTTTATATAAGACTATGTAACTGCCTTCAAGGAAAGTAAATACATTAAAATGCCAAGTAGTCATGAGAAGTTCTTAATTTCACAATGGTTACACTTTTAAAAATGCAGCCCTAATTATCAGAAGATGAATAAAGCTTGTAGTAAGGTTCTGTTAAAAAGAAGAAGGTAAGGAGAAACAGGATGGAGTTCTAACATGGAACGTGATAAAGGACAATTTTTCAAGACTGGAAAACCAAGGCATGTCTGTAGATAGATAGTTATCTGTGAGAGGGGAGAAGACTGAAAATAAATGAGGATAAGGGGAGAAAACACAAACAGTATGGAAAAGCCTAGGGTGGAAAAGCATCAGAGCGAAGAGGAAATCGTAGTTTGGAGATCTCAAGGAACCCAGATGTTTCCAGGGATTTATCATGTCAAAGACAGACATAAACCAGGAACTAAACCTTCTATACCTGTGACTCACTATAGAAAACAGAACTTTCATAGGCCTGAAGATAACTGGTGTTTGTTAACTTTTCTGGTGTCATTGCTAATGGTTACTCACAAACATTTTGAATGAAATATCATGACTAGCAAGCTCATCTCTCTCTTTTATTTTCTAAATTATATATTTAATTCAAAATTTAATACTGAATATCACTATAGCCACCCAAATTTGTTTAGTAATATCTACATTTTAATTTATCAATTAAAAAAGACTTTCCTTCTTTTTCCCCTAAACCCGTTAAGTAATATCTCATCTTTTCTTCCATGAAAAAATCAAAGATCAGAAAAGAGGCTGAATGTTTCGACAAGATGGAGACAGGAAAAAATTGACCTCTATTTCTTTTCTTTTCCTTCTTCTCTTCCTTCCTTCCTTCCTTGCTTTCTTCCTTCTCTCCTTCTCCTCTTCCTCCTCCTCCTCTTTCTCCTTCTCCTTCTCCTTCTCCTTCTCCTTCTTCTTCTCCTTCTCCTTCTTCTTCTTCTTCTTCTTCTTCTTCTTCTCCTTCTTCTTCTTCTCCTTCTTCTCCTTCTTCTTCTTCTTCTTCTTCTTCTTCTTCTTCTTCTTCTTCTTCTTCTTCTTCTTCTTCTTCTCCTACCTTCTTTCTTCTTATTTTTTTAAATGACTCCAATGGTTCCATTCTGAAACGGCAACTCCCAAAGTCAAAAAAAAAATCTTCCTCTTTCAAGAATTAGTATCCAATGAGCCATACACACAGGTACAAAAATAATCTGATGGATAATGACTGTAATTTCTATAGCAAGGGTGCAACTGAAGATAGAATAGGAAATATATTTAAAAAGAAAAATACAATTTGAAGCAAAGAGTTTGTCTGGGGACCAGGTGTTTATGAGTGACTCATCTTCTGAGTCTTTTTAAATATCTATCTTCTTTTAATCTCTTGGTGTCATGGAAAGAGTTCTAATTTAAAAATCTAGGATAACCCTGAACAGAGGATAACCCTGAACAGGAAGGAAATGCCCATTCTGAACTGCTAATAATCACAACTCAGTATGATTTATGATCTTGGCATTCATTATGAACTAAAAGTTGAACTGTGTGTGTGTGTGCATGTGTGTTTTAAATGGCCTCAGCTCAAGTGGCCGGGACAAATGTATCATATGCCAAGAAATATGTCTAGAGCTAATTTTTGAGGCCAAGACTGGGAAAATGACCAATGGGGAAGTCTTGGATGGACTACAACAGAAGGATTTTTTTTTTCCCCTGCAAGGAAAGTGTTCCGAACATGAAAAGTAAGATCAAAGCAAAAACATTGGGAAATACAACCTCAAAACTGAGCTTTTTGGCACCTTCCTATTGATATATCACCCCATACAATCTCCTTGAGCCAACACCATCAACTCAAAGCCAGATACTGGACTTACAATTCATAGGACAAATGATGCTAAAAGTGAATGAATGATTATTATCAATAAAATAAAAAAAAGAAAAATTAAGCAAATCTCCAAAGAGTTCTGCTCCCTTCAAATCATTCCAGAGCTGTACTTTTTCATTCTAACAGAATTTGTGAAAAGGTGGTGGTTTTTTGCCTTGATTTGATTTGGACCTTTTCAGGAGGAATGGACCATAGGGCCCAGTGGGAGAGGTCTGAAAATGAAGTTATCAGAAATGTGGCCAGAGCCATTGAGTTGACCTCAGTAACAGAACAAGAGAGCTTCTGTTAAAATGGTCTGCTGAACTCTAGCTGATCTTTTCAAGGTAGGTGTGAGCCTCATACCTGCTTGTCAAGCATTGTATAAGGTCCAAAAAGTTAAAAAAAATCTGAGTCACTGTCTGCTAAACTCCCAAATACAATTACTCTATTTCCCAAACAGTTCAGTTCTTTTTTCTGAGTTAACTCTAGAGAGATCCAGGAAGAAGGCATCCTACAACTCTTTCACTTTGGACCCTGATTCCTCCCCTGTTTCCCCCCACCTCAGTCCTCCCTGACCAGGGCTATATTCCCCTGGGATTATTCATCTGTTTGCCTTAGGACAATTAAATGTGACTCAGATTAAATAAACTCTAAAACCCAAGGAAAATATGCTAAAAACAGACCTAGCCCCACCTCTTCCCATGCCAGGGATTAACTGATGCAGAAGTATGAAAATATGCAGAGGAGGGGAGGAGGGGGAGGCATAGTCCTTTCAGGAAAACTCCTACATTATCTGAATCAAGGTTACAGGTCATAGACTGAGCAGGAGTTAATTCCCTGGAACCAGCAGGTGGAGCTGGTTAAGAAGGCATGGCAAAGGAAGCCTTGTCTAACTGCTAGAGAAACGTTCATAAAACTACTTTGGGGCCAGAGGAAGAAACCCAGAAGGGTCAATTAAAAGAAACTGTCAAGGGATACTTATGTAGTAATCTCCCCACCATACACACACACCCTTCATGTACTTTGGTTCAAAGGGACTTTAGCTTGTGGACCCTGCCATTGGTTATCTGTGGATATTTGAGGGGGGAAGTGGGGTTAAGGGGGTCTGGAAAATATGAGCACTACATTTGTTAAGAAAAAAAACCCTCATAATAGAATTTTTAGAGTTGAAGGTACACAAAGGGGAGGAATTGAAAATATAGGATCATGTTGAAGTAATGCCTGGCTTCCTCATGTTGTCATGTCTTTTACATTCTTCTTAGAAATCTAACGTTAGGTATTAGTGTGTCAGAGAAAAACAATGAGGGCTGAAGTAAGAAGGCAGGAACTAGCTGTATGACCTTGGACTTCAATTTACTCAAATGTCAAAATCATGGGTTCTGCTCTGCTCTCAAAAATAGCGCCCTTACAGAGTGGGAAAAGCACAGGCTCTGGAATCAGTGGACTCAGGTTCAGACCTCACTTCCAACACTCATTATTAGCTATTTGACTTTGGGCAAATAATTGAACCTTCCTTCCCCTCAGTTTCCTCATCTATGAAATGAGGGAGCTGGACTCATAGGTATCTGAAGACTTGTTCAGCTCTATAATTATGGTCCTAAATGTAAGGAAGCATTAGAGTGAGTGAAAAGGGTGAATCAGGTCAAAGGGAGGTAAAGATGCCAGCAGAATAAAAATCATGTGTGGAAATGTTGGCAATCCATTTGTCTTTTGGAAAATTATTTGGCTCCTATACAATTTTAATTACAGAGCCATCCTCAGTCAATATATACAGAGGCAATAATGTCACTGTGGCACTGTGAATGAGATTCCTGAGTCAGGAAAATTTAGGTTTAGATTTTACTTGTGATATATATTAGCTATTTGATCCTGATTAAGTCACATAATTTCTATATCCTTCAAACAACTCCTTAAGACTTATCTGTAGCCCTCTGGGCTCAATCTTCCTATTCTTACTCCTATGGACAGTTTGAGCCCCCAGAGATAGCACAATTCTTCTCAAGGGTTTCTAGGAAGTGCCAAATCTGATGGATTGAGGTTTCTAGTAAAATTATTCATCAGCCCCCATGTAGTGTGCATTCCCATACTGACACTGATGAAGCATGAACAGTAGAGTTGAAAAATATTCCCTTTAAACTCTCTCTCTCTCTCTCTCTCTCTCTCTCTCTCTCTCTCTCTCTCTCTCTGTCTGTCTGTCTCTCTGTCTCTCTCTCTTTAGAAATACACAAGTTGTTGGGGAGAGTGGTCTCAAACTTAAAATTTCAAAAGAGTAAAGCATACATATAGGGAACATACGGGCATAGAAAGTCTTTTTGTGTCTTCTGAGAAGTTCCAACTAAGTGTACTTTATGGTGAGGCAACAACAATGGATGAGGGATGAGTTGTTCCTCTTCCTTTGCTGCACTTGCTCCCTACAGGGCTTGGTATTTTGACTGATGGGTCAATCCACTTATGGACAGAGTCAAGCAGGTTGTCTTGGATGATACTTTTGAATTCTCACCATACTTTGCTGTCACTGCTGCTCCTACCAGCTCCAGTTACTTATTGGATCTCTGATGGCTTTAATGTTTCTCTCAATCTCATTGGTCATCTAGATACTCTTCTCTTGTAATATTCATTTACTTATCATCAGGAAATATTAAGTACAAAAGAAATGGAGGGGGGGGCGGAGCCAAGATGGTGGAGTAGAAAGATGCACATACACATAGCTCTGAACTCACAACCCATAGAATGGCTACAGGGAAGTAACTCACGACGAATTCCGCACCCAGAGGCCACGGAACATTGGAGCGAGGGAGATTTCGGTTCCAGAGAGACCTGCAAACCTCTCGCGGGGGGTACTTCGCGCTGCGGACTGGGCGCCGGGACTGGGAGCTGAGTGCAGCCCTGCAGCGGCCACGGCACCGAGAGGAAAAGATCCGAGCAGGCTTCACAGACAGGATCTCCGGCGGCCACGTGGGTCCCTCCACCCACAGAGGGATCTGCAAACCTCTCGCAAAAGGTCCGTCGTGCTGCAGACGCAAAGCCCAGCCCAGACCTGCTGCGGCCACGGCTGCGGCACCGAGAGAAACAGATCCGAGCAGGCTTCAGGGACGGGATCTCCAGCGGCCGCACAATTCCCTCCACCCACAGGTGACAGGGGTGGGTGAGAGAGTCTCTTTGGCGGGTCGAGAGGGGAGTGGGGTGTCCCCATAATTCAGGCCCCCCCGGGAGGTAGAAGCTGAGAGGCAGCTGCAGACAGGGGCTCCCCAAGCGGCGGGAGCCTGAATCCATTGTGGAAGGTCTGTGCATAAACCCCCTGAGGGAACTGAGCCTGAGAGGTGGCCCTGCCCCGACCTCAGCACCAAAATATAATCTCATACTGAATAGCAGCCCTGCCCCCGCCAAAAGCCCTGAGGCTGGAAGCAGCATTTGAATCTCACACCCCAAACGCTGGCTGGGAAGATCAGGAGGCGAGGTGGGTGTGAGGAGAATATTCAGAGGTCAAGTCACTGGCTGGGAAAATGCCCAGAAAAGGGAAAAGAAATAAGACTATAGAAGGTTACTTTCTTGGCGAACAGGCATTTCCTCCCTTCCTTTCTGATGAGGAAGAACAATGCTTACCATCAGGCAAAGACACAGAAATCAAGGCTTCTGTGTCCCAGCCCACCCAATGGGCTCAGGCCATGGAAGAGCTCAAAAAGAATTTTGAAAATCAAGTTAGAGAGGTGGAGGAAAAGCTGGGAAGAGAAATGAGAGACATGAAGTCAAAGCATGAACAGCAGATCAGCTCCCTGCTAAGGGAGACCCAAAAAAATGTTGCAGAAATTAACACCTTGAAAACTAGCCTAACTAAATTGCAAAAGAGGTTCAAAAAGCCAATGAGGAGAAGAATGCTTTCAAAAGCAGAATTAGCCAAATGGAAAAGGAGATTCAAAAGCTCACTGAAGAAAATAGTTCTTTCAAAATTAGAATGGCACAGATGGAGGCTAAGGACTTTATGCAAAACCAAGAAATCACAGAACAAAGAGAGAAGAATGGAAAAATGGAAGATAATGTGAAATATCTCATTGGAAAAACAACAGACCTGGAAAATAGATCCAGGAGAGACAATTTAAAAATTATGGGACTACCTGAAAGCCATGATCAAAAGAAGAGCCTAGACATCATCTTTCATGAAATTATCAAGGAAAACTGCCCTGAGATTCTAGAACCAGAGGGCAAAATAAATATTCAAGGAATCCACAGAACACCACCTGAAAGAGATCCAAAAAGAGAAACTCCTAGGAACATTGTGGCCAAATTCCAGAGTTCCCAGGTCAAGGAGAAAATACTGCAGGCAGCTAGAAAGAAACAATTCAAGTATTGTGGAAATACAATCAGGATAACACAAGATCTAGCAGCCTCTACATTAAGGGATCGAAGGGCATGGAATAGGATATTCCAGAAGACAAAGGAACTAGGACTAAAACCAAGAATCACCTACCCAGCAAAACTGACTATAATACTTCAGGGGAAAAAATGGTCTTTCAATGAAATGGAGGATTTTCAAGTATTCTTGATGAAAAGACCAGAGCTGAAAAGAAAATTTGACTTTCAAACACAAGAATGAAGAGAACCATGAAAAGGTGAACAGCAAAGTGAAGTCATAAGGGACTTACTAAAGCTGAACTGTTTACATTCCTACATGGAAAGACAATATTTGTAACTCTTGAAACATTTCAGTATCTGGGTACTGGGTGGGATTACACATGCACACACGCTCACATACATAGAGACAGAGTACACAGAGTAAATTGAATAGGATGGGATCATATCTTAAAAAAAAAATGAAATCAAGCAGTGAGAGAGAAATATATTGGGAGGAGAAAGGGAGAAATTGAATGGGGCAAATTATCTCTCATAAAAGAGGCAATCAAAAGACTCATTAGTGGAGGGATAAAGAGGGGAGGTGAGAGAAAAACATGAAGTCTACTCTCATCACATTCCACTAAAGGAAAGAATAAAATGCACACTCATTTTGGTAGGAAAACCTATCTCACAACACAGGAAAGTGGGGGATAAGGGGACAAGCAGGGTGAGGGGGATGATAGAAGGGAGGGCATGAGGAGGAGAGTGCAATTCGAGGTCGACACTTATGGGGAGGGATAGGATCAAAAGAGAATAGAAGTAATGGGGGACAGGATAGGATGGAGGGAAATATAGTTAGTCCTATACAACACAACTATTATGGAAGTCATTTGCAAAACTACACAGATATGGCCTATATTGAATTGCTTGCCTTCCAAAGGGAAGGGGTGGGGAGGGAGGGAGGAAGAGAAGTTGGAACTCAAAGTGTTAGGATCAACTGTCGAGTAATGTTCTTGCCACTAGGAAATAAGAAATACAGGTAAAGGGGTATAGAAAGCTATCTGCCCCTACAGGACAAAAGAGAAGATGGAAACAAGGGCAGAGAGGGATGATAGAAGAGAGAGCAGATTGGTCATAGGGGCAATTAGAATGCTTGGTGTTTGGGGGGGGAGGGGATAAAAGGGGAGAAAATTTGTAACCCAAAATTTTGTGAAAATGAATGTTAAAAGTTAAATAAATAAATTTAATTATTAAAAAAAAAACATTCATAGCCCACATTTTTTCAAGCAAAAAAAAAAGAAATGGAGGCATGACTTATGGAAGCTGGGTAGGAGTAGAATAAGGCAGCCATTGCCCTTCCCTTCCCCACCCCACCCCTTGGTAGTTTCCAACAGTTCATCTTCCCTGGCCCCCAGAAAGGAAAAACACAGAAAAGGCCAAGGTAGGAGCCTACCTATCATTTTTGTGTATGTGAATTCACTCCCAGATCCTTGTCTCTGGAATCATCGGTCTTTTTATCTCCTTAGAAAATTAGAAGACTACTTGCCACCACATAACATCAGCTCCCTACTCCCTACTCATTCACATCCTGAAGTAGGCCTGCTAGGCCTCCACTTGGAGAAGTGGAAGCTGAGATGGATAAAGAGTAAGAGAAAATAAGCATTAATATAGTGCCTATTATGTGCCATGTACTGTGCTAAGCACTTTTACAAATATTATCTCATTTAATCCTTATAACAACTTCTCAAGGTAGGTCTTGTTATTATTCCCAATTTACAGTTGAAGAAACTGAGACAAACAGATTTGCCTAAGGACAAGTGACTTGCCCAAGGTCATACAAGTAGCAAGAGTCTGTAGTCAGATTGGAACTCAGGTCTTCTTGACTCCAGACCAAGTGCTCTATCCATTGGCCCACCTAAGCTGTCAACCTGGTGGGGAATATTAGGAGGAAGTAAAATCCAAGCATGCACCAAGAACTTCACTCTCATTAGACAGTCTTCCAATTGCATATACTAAGTTAGAGACAGATTGTAATTGGAATTGGTGGAGACAATTCTCACCCTAGGTATTCCTTATGCTGATGAAACCATCATTTCTTTACGTATTCTGATAATCAATAAACTAGATAAGTAAATATAAATATCATTGAGTTCAAGTTTTATTTTAATAATGCAATTTTCCAATCTCTACATTAAATCCATGTAGGAATGTCTTAATAAATGAGTCCTAAGCTATGCTTTCATTTCAGTAAGGAGATGTCCTGTGAGGAAACTCCCTATATCAGTACTATCAGAACCGCTTCTGCACCTTACAAGCTTAATAAGTTTCCTGGAGCACAAAGAGGGTAAAGTAAGTGCCCAGAGTCACACAGTCAGACTTGATTCCAGTTTTTCCTAGGTCCAAGGCAAAAAAATTTCTACCCATAAGACCAGGATGTTTTCACATCTTCATAAACATTAAATGAATATAAGGCTTCTTAGTTTAATCAGGGAAAGTGGAATAAACCCCAAATTTTGTGCCAGAAGAACTAATTTTAAGCCCTGGTTCTAATATCCTTTAGCCATGTGGCACTGGGACAGTCATTTCATATCCAAGGAACTCATCTGGAAAATTAGGGGATTTTACTAGATTCCCTTTAAGGTCCCAGTCAGTTTTAAAAGCTATGATAGAACCTGAATCAAAAAGGAATCCAGCGAAAATTCCTCCATGAACCCCATCTGGGTCGGATTCCATGGCCCTTATGTAAGACCCTAAGTGAAGAATGCTTAAATGTTGTTGTATAGGTGGTAGGCAATTTATTGTAGATCCAGCTATCAATTACCATTACAGAAGCTTCATCTGAACATGTGTGCTGATTTTAAGGCTTTTCAATAAAGGTCCCACTAGTTTTAGATGACGGATGATGTCCATAACAAAACAAATACAAGTTTTACAGACTGCCTAGCATGGCACTAGGAGCAACTAGGGTTGCTTAATTCAGTAATTTTTCAGTTCAACATTTAACCAGAATCCAGATTACTGGGAAAGTCAGATCACTCTGCCTTTGATATGATTTTTCAAAACACATCTTTTACCTCCGGCAAATTTACCTTTAGGCATCTAAAGAAAATGCCTAATTTTCACCTTCCCCCTCTCCGCTCTCCCATACAATCATAAGAAGCTGTTCAGATAATTTATTTTTAAAATGTTATTTCCAGAACATGCTAGACAGTCCTGAATTCATCATCATCACCTATACTTTCATTGAATAAATAACTGTTGAATAATAATCATCCTAATACAATATAATTTTTAATTATCAAAGATTAAACTGATTGAAGTATAATTTTAGTGTTTAATTATTTGAGGTTTGAGGCTCATCTTAGAAACTCATGACTGATACATCCCACAGAATAGAGCAGCCTTCTCTAAGTTCACCATTTACATGTCTCTTTTATAATTGTAACTCACAAATCATTTATACTTTAAGAAAAATACCAACTTCTTGTTGAGAAATGTGTATAAGTCAAAGACGTAGCTCTATTTTTGATAATATAAATGTTTCATTGAATATTATCATACATAAGAAATATTAAAGGAATAATAAATTATAATTTAAACTAATTATCTGATATTTAAGTGTCTCTGAGGCCAGTGAACCCAATGAATACCAATGTTTCCCATAATGTAGTGTAGCCAAACTCATACCGGTACAGGAGAAAGTTTGGGCATTAATACACATGCATTCTTATTCTAGCTCTGATGCTAATTGACTGTGTTAACCTTGAGCAATATACCTCAACTTTCCATGTTTCCCTTCCTCATTTTTAAAACGAAGAGATTGCACTGATTGGTCTTTAGCATACCTTTCAGATCTGTCACTCTACTAGCGCCAGAAGTTAACACACATTATAACGGTTATGTAAGTACCATAGTTGGGAGATGGAAATGGAAATGTGTCTCTCTCTCTGTCTGTTTCTTTCTCCCTTTCCTTCTCAATTTCTCTATCCTAAGACACTATAAAAATAGATGTAGATATTAATGCAGAAGTGTATATATATACGAGTGCATATATAAATTTACACATATGTGTATATACTTACACTAATTTACACACTACATATGTGTATACATGTGTATGTCTATGTATCTACTGCCCTTCACACAACTTCCTAAAGTCCACTCAGATAACCACAATTAATGTTCCTTATATTCAGAATTCCATTTTCAGTCTTTAACTTCCCTTCTCTTCCTCCTCTCTTCCTTCTCATTCAGCTAAAGGCTTAAAAGTGGGAGAGCCAATCCTGATGAGAAAGCATAGTAAGACAGCTCTGACGAAAGAAGTGTTATCTTCACCTTTTTTGTAGTGCATGCCCCATCAGAAGTCCTTCAAGCAGAGATTCTCTCT
Source organism: Notamacropus eugenii (assembly GCF_028372415.1). Taxonomy (NCBI): domain Eukaryota; kingdom Metazoa; phylum Chordata; class Mammalia; order Diprotodontia; family Macropodidae; genus Notamacropus; species Notamacropus eugenii. Next base: position 13,667,082 of record NC_092880.1, read on the forward strand.
TTTCCATTCCCTTTCCCTGAAGGAAATGGGAGTTAGCAGCAGAAGCACATAGCCAGATCCAATGCATCAGGAGTTCATTTTTACTCTCTCCTCTCTGGATTCAATGGGCTTTTACTCCTGATTACTGAACCTTTCATATTCCATTAGATCAACAAATATCTGAAACCCTTAAAAGGGACAAATGAGATACTCAGAGTGTCTGGACCTTATATTTTCATTTTAATCAGGAGAACTGTGGGGGGAAGAGAGGGACTAAATTGATCTAGGGGTCCCCGATCAACCTCTTCCCCCCAAATAATTGCCAATATCATCACCATCATCATAACTACCACTCATGTAATGCTTACTAATATATGATATATAATATGTACAATTATAATACGTTATATATATTTTAATATATAATGTAAGCACTTTATAATTATTATCTCATCTAATCTCACAACAACCCCTGAAAATAAATGTGACCATTATCTCCATTGTGCAGATGAGGAAATCAAGGCAAACAGAGGCTAAATGACTTGACCAGAGTCTCACAGCTACCAAATGTGTATGGCCAGATTAGAACTCAGGTCTTCCTGACTTCAGGCCCAATGCTCTAGACACTGTGCCTTCTCATGGTTCCAATTTCACATAAATTTGCTTATCTACACGTGTTATTTCCCCCAAAAGAATACATGATTCTTGAGCATCAAGACTTGCTTTTTGCCTTTGTATCCTCAATGCTTAGCATAGTACAAGGCACTTACTAAATTATTATTGAATAAAAGAGTGAATGAATGAGTGAAGTGTTCTAATTCATTTCAATGTGTTCTCCAGAACTGTAGCTTTATTTACAACAAATTTCTCCATATTCTAACTCTTCTTTCTTTTTACTGATTTCTTCTTACCATCTCTTTCTTTTCACCCATGAGTTCTTTCTTATGGACATTGAGTTTTCAGGGTTTCTAATTCCCAGAAGAAAGAATATGACTTCCCTCTTGGCAACATACTGACCTATCAAAGGTGGTATGATAAAAGAAAACGTAAGTTGACATAAGAAGTTTCATTCCGAAATATATGAGCATAATGCAAAATTCAGTGAATTCTTTATTCAAGGCTTTTATAGAGCCTACCAACCTGGACATTTTCCAAAGAGCTTTAAATTGTTGAGACATTTGAGATACATTACAATGTAATGTGCCAAGAATGTTCTATGAAATGGGCCTGTTAGTAGAAATAATTGAATGTCAAGTGCTTGAGGTTGGTTTGACAGCCTAACAGATACATGCAGAAGCAGGCAAGTTCAGTATAACTCATGTGCAGAGTTTTAGTAGCATGATGAAATAGACTACATAATGGTGTGGTTGAAATTGCTGCAACACTCAAATTCCAGTAGAGTCATTGAAATTTATAACAATGTTCCCCATCCTCAACCCTCCATTTTACTATGTTATGAGTCTTTTTCTTCATTTAAAACAAGTCATAGCTGGAAAGTTGAAACAATAAGGTAACAAACATTACCCCTTGTACCATTCTGCTACATTAATAACAATAATAATGATAATAGCATACATTTACATTTTTGGAGGCTCTTGGCAAGCATTGTATGACCTGTCACTCAATCATTTTTTTTAAATTTAGATTGTCATAATTAGAACTATCAAACTTGTCTACTTACAAATTATTTTTCAAAGAAAATGTTGATGACTCAAAATATTTACAGAAGTAATCATTCTAAAACATTATTTTAGTAAATATCTCTCAGGGTATGAATAGTAAACACACAAAATTCATAGATTGTCACATATATCTGAATCAGAGGAGCAACATCCACATTTTAAAGGAGTATACTGCTTAGAAAATAAATTGCAACCTTAACAGCATTTCCTTGGCTTTATAGACATGAATTATTAGCGTAACTATTTAAATATATTTTATACTACTATGACATCATGCAACATTAAGAATTCAGATTGTTGAAAGGCACTTATTATTATAAGTTAAATCTCACAAATTATGTGATTTTATGCAACATTGAAGATATGAAAGAATGTACATGTTATTTTTATGTCTCCAACTTCAATAATGATGTTGGTCATAAAAAATATACTTTGGAGAAATGTTTTTTCTTTCTTCCCTCCCCCCCTTCTTACCCATTTCACTTTGGGTTTTCTTTACTAAGCCTTAATTTTGAATAGCTCTTATGATATATTCCTACAGTTGCTTTAAAGCATCACTTTTGTTTACTATTTCTCAGACAAAATTGATAAACATGGGACCAATTCACTGATGTTCTCTAAGAAAGAGAGTTGATGTGTCAGAAAGCTGAATGCAGATAGATTAAGAGATTTAGAATTATAAGGAACTTTAGAAGCCATGTGATCTAATGAAACCATTTGCTGTACACATGAAAAACCTCTAAGAGATGAAGTTATTTGTCCACGGTCACATAAGTGGTAAGGAGTTATGATTTGAGTCAGATAATAATTTCAAAATTGCATCTAGGTGGTATAGTGGAACCAATCATAGTAATTAGAGTCAAGAAGATCTGAGTTCCAATTTTACCTTAAACTCTTATTAGCTGTGTTCTGGGCAAGTCACTTAATTTTACTCAACCGCATTTTCTTCATCTGTAAAACGTGGATAATAATAGCATTTACCTCTTTGTGAAGATCCAATGAGAGAACCTATGAACAATGCTTTACAGACCTTAAAATTCTATATAAATGCTAGCTATCAAATCAAAATCAGCAGAATGCTTGACATGTAGGTGGCATTTGACAAATGCTTATTGACTGATTAGAAACCAATATTACTATCTCTTTTGGCCATAGACTAAAAAATAATAGCATTTATAGTTTGAAGAAAGGTTCAATAGTGGTACATTTACCCTGTCTGATTAAATGAGTTTGTGTGTAGGTCAGGGGGAAAAGACAAGTTATTGTAGGAACATGATTTTCTTTGGCATATTGCAAAAGCACCTACCACTTTCCCTGTAAGTATAAAAGCATCCATATCTTTCTTTCAGCATCCTCTTTTGGAGAAGGAGTTGAACTATGGCCTGAATGATCTGTCATTTGTTGTTCTAATTCAGTCATTTTACTGGTGTCAAACTCTTTTTTTCCCCATTTGGAATTTTCCTGGCAACGATACTGGAGTGGTTTGCCATTTCCTTCTCCAGCTCATTTTATAGATGAGGAAACTGAGGCAAATAGTGTTAAGTGATTTTCCCAGGGTCACACAACTAGTCTGAGGGCTACAGTCTTCCTGACTCCAGGCCCAGCACTCTATCCACTGTGGCATCTAGCTGCTCGGATTTGTCATTCACTATGGATTTATTTTTCATTGATTAAGTTTCCTCTATTAGACAGCCCAGTATGCTGCCTTGTTTTAATAATGGACATACACAATGACAAGTATAAATGCATGGTGATGATCCTGGGATTGAATATCTAATTAGTTTCCTATGTTCTAAAATAGCATCGGGATGATTGTTTTCTGATTCTTTCTAGTATGTAGAATGTTGTCCTTAGAGTCAGAGGCACCTGAGTTCAAATCCTGACTCTAATACTTAGTGGCTACACACTTATTAATGTGACCCTGGGCAAGTCATTTAACTTCTATCTTCTTCAGTTTTGTCATCTGCAAAATGATTATAATACTAGCACTTACCTCCCAGATTTGTTCTGAGGATAAAATGTGTAAAGTAACTTTCTAAAACTTGAAACACGTGATAATAGTAATATTAATAGTGACAATAATAGCTAACATTTATACAGTGCTTCAAAGATATCAAAGGTACTTCACATATGTTAACGCATTTGATCCTCATAACCCTGTTAGCTAATAGCTAAGTACTATTATTATTATTATTGTTATCCCCACTTAACAGATGAGGGAATAGAGACAAAAAGAGGTTAAATGACTTGCCCAGGGTCACACAACTAAGTGTCTGAAGTAGGATTCTAACCATCTTTTTTCTGATTGCAAGGCCCACATTCTCTCCTTTTGGCCACCCTGCTGCCTCATAAATAGATGTTAACTCTATTACTAGTGGAATTAGTATTCATAGGATCAGTTTACTACAAATAGCCTTAAATTTTTATTTTCTTTACATTCCTTAATTAGGAGATACATACTTTTTTAAATTAACGTTTAAGCACTGAGACAGATTCCAGCTAAGCTATAACTTAGTAGAGAAGTCTTAGGGAGAGTTACCTAAGGTACACAGAGATTAAGCGATTACCCGAGGATTGAACCTTTCTTTCTGAATCTGGCCAGTATTCTATCTACTGTATCATACTATTTCACTACTCTTTTTTTTTTTTTTTAGGGAAAAGGGAAATGGCATTGAACCTAAAAGCATCTTTGCTGACACAATCATGTGGAACTAGGCTATTTTGAGAACATACCCACATATTATTACAGCAGTATAAATATATTTCATTTTAAAGACATAGAATACATGACTAGATTCTAGAAGTGTCCTTTTCAGATGTAAGGATCATGCTCATCATATGAATCATGTTGATGACTCCCAGTTTTACCAGAATTAACTTATGATTAAATTGGAGCTTTTAAAAAACATCATTGTCTTTGTGGTGTCAAGTTATTTGTACGGAGATGACTTAGTGACCCCTATGAAAACATGGTTTGAGGTCCCTCTTTAATTTTAAGGTATTATTGGTGTTTATTTTTGGAGATATCTATGACTATCTAAGGAGGAGTCAGTATCTAGTGGTAAATGAAAAGAATCTGTTGCAATCTGTTACGAGATTTCCAGTTTTGTAGCTCATGTGGACCTTTGCAAACACACATGACCCTTTAGACCTTACTAGAACTTCTTGTGTCTTATGATTTTTTTTTTCCAATCTGGACTGAGAGAGCTAAATGATTAAGATTTATAGAACAGATTCCAAATACTTCTTCAAAATAATTCAACTCGATAATCATTTATTAAGTAACTACAGTTTACAAAGACTCACCTAGGTTAAATAGGATATAAAGATAGAAAACATTAAAGGGTCCATGGCTTGAAGTAGTACATAACTTCTATTCTTAGAATTGAGCCATCTCAGTCACTAAGATAAATCATTTAACCTTAAAACAGAGTTTAGGAGAAAGACCTTTCAGGTCCCAGGCTCCCATTGGAACAAAGAAGAGACAAGGGTGAGATTCAATCCAGAACAAATACCACTCCTGAGGGGGGATCTGAATTAATGGGATTTTGTTCTAGCACTTACAAATTTGAGAAACTGCTAATAATAGCATTGAGGAGTTATAAAGTTCTTTAAGGTTTACAAAGTGCCTTTTATATGTTAACAGAGTTTTCCTTATAACAACCCACTGAAATAGGTGCTAGTTTTATCCCCATTTTACGGATTAGGAAAGAAGTTGACAGAAATTCAGTGACTTGGCCACTATCACATAGTTAGGAAGTGATTTAGGTAGGATTCAAACTCAGTTCTTTCCGATTCAAAAATTCAGTACTTGTTCTACTGTACCACCTAGCTACCTCTCTGCAAAATTCTTCATTGTTCTTCCAACACTTTACAACTATGAGCTCTCTAATGGGAATAGCCAAAGATGTCTGAAAAAGGTGTCCAGTAATATGGAACTGCTCTAATTTAAAGTTATGTTGTTAAGATATTGAACCTTACTTTTTAAAATAACTAATGCAGTGAAATAATATTTTCCATTTCTGTTGCACTTTTTAACCTTTCAAATCACTTTACATATATTATCTCACATGATTCTCATAAAAGCCTTTAGAGATATGCAGGGTAGATATTATTATCACCATTTTCAGAGATAGAAACTGAGGTAAAGAAATACAACATGATTTGCTTAATTAGTTAGTGGTAGAGTGAAAAACTAGGTCTACTGACTCCTATCCAGTGTTTTATTCCCAAGCAACTACAGTGAAGCATTGACATAAATTCCCACTTTAACATTCTTTTTCTAACTTGATGGATAGTTAGTTCTTAAGGGTCAGATTGTTAAAGCTATTTTTTCCTGAGTTCATAATTATCTTAGTTGCATGCACAATTTGGGTAGTTAAGTAATTATCTGATTTGCACATGTAAATGCAGTAATCGTTGGTGCGTAAAAATAAAGTCCTTTAAACATTAAGCCTTGGGGGGAAACAAATGATCAGAAAATCAAAATGCCTGTGGTTCCTAGTAGGGGTAACTATGATCAGAAAACTTTGCAAGGAGTTACTAGATTTTAAGATGGTAAACAACCGACTTCAGCCTAGAGGAATCCATACATAATTCTCCACCAATTTACTCACAGAATCTCAGCGCTCAGAAGCCAAATAGTCCCACACATATTTGAAAAAAAAAAAACCCAAAACAACTAAATCCATGTACAAGATGCCCAAGAAATGCTCATCTATCCTTGTCTTGAAGTCCTCCAGTAAAGGGCAACTCATTAGCTCTTGACAAAAGAAATTTCTCCTTTGGAAAGTTCTAATTCTTAGGAATTTTTTCTTTACATTAAACCTAAATTTGTCTCTGCAAATTTGCCCATTGCTCCTAGTTCTGCCCTTTTAGCCAAACCAAATTCAATCTTTCTACAACATGATGACCCTTTAAAAACTCAAAGACAGCTAGCAGATTTCCTCTAAGTCTTTTCTTATAAACATCCCCAGTTCATTTAATAATGATCTTGAGTCTTGTGAACCTGAATCCCTTCCCAATCCTGTTTGCCTTTCTCTGAAGACTTCATTTTATCATTGCCTTTCCTAATATATGTCACTAAGAAATAAAAATAATATTCCAGATCTGTATGACTAGGGCAGAACTCAGTGGGATGATGGCTATCCAAGTTTTGGACACATGCCTCTCCTCACATTGACTAAGATTGCATTAGCCTTGTATCATCAATCCTTAGTCCATATCAGTGTCTGGTGATAATGTTTAATATAAAATTTTGGAATAATCTCTTTGTTCTCTCTGAAACAAACTCAGAGAATGCCTCTTCCTATGTCAGCAAGGGCCAGCCGGAGCTGACTCTGCATTCCTTGGAGACCTTTAACCTATGACATATCTTGAATAATGGGTCTTTCCTTTGTATCTTATTATCTATAGACACATACTATGTTATGACATATCTTGAATAATGGTAAAGAAAATATAGACATCTTAGGTCATAATTTCTATTGAACATTGTTTGCCCTTTCCTGCATCAGTTATCTGTTTGGGGCAGGAAGCCTGCCACTTACTAGTGGTGGGATTTCCTTACCACCTGGGACATATGTTTGCCCAGCTTGGAATCTCAAGACTTGACTGACATTGCTTTGTTAATTGTCCTGTCTTGCTGAATTTATGATTTGTTCAACTGGGAGAGTTCCTTTCTCACGGCAAAATGTATATAAGCCAGAAGATTTCTGCACTGGGTAGCCAGAGCATTTCTGGCTCCATAATGCATTATGTAACTGTTTTCTTTATGGGGAATTGACCAATTAATTAATTAAATCATAAAATGTATGCAATTAGCCTGTTGCCTTTCTTAACCAAGTTTTCAGGTCAACACTGGCATACAGTAGAAATTTAATAAATGCTTATTAATGTAACTTGACCTAGCTTTCTTGCCTGTCATTTCAGTGTTGTATTACAATGAACTTGTAATCTACTAAAACTTTTACATCTTCTTCAAATGAAGAGCTTTCTAGCTATGTGTCTCCTATTTTGCTTTGGTGAAGTTGATTTTTTTAACCTAACTTTGATACTTCTAGGGTTGGCCCTGTGCTATTGTACAGCCAATTTGATATTCACAGCAGCCATGAATATGCCAGCCCAATTCTGAATTGAGAAATACAACAGACGCTTCACATGGAAGACGGAACCAAAACATTTATTCAGACACCAGAAAGTCAAATCTATCATAGCAAGAAATTTATGTACAATTACATTGCAGGGGGCAACACCAGCCCCAAGTCTTCCCAAGGTTTCCACAAACCAGCTCCCTTAAACTAAATCACAAACAAGCTTGCTCACTCACACTAACCAGCTGCCTGCTTGCCAGCATCCTTCAGTTCTCACTGCTCTCTCACTAATTTCCCCTTAGCTCTGCTCTAGCTCTGCCTTTTCCTGTTCTGCCCTGTGATGGTAATGAGATTAAAGATCTTCCCCACCCATTAAGGGGCCTACTCATTAAGGGGAGTTTGATTAGGGGAGATTTGTAGGAAGGCCCAAATCTTTTGTTAAGGAGGCACTGTTTTTCTAGGGTTGTGTTGCCCTCTGCCTCTGAAAAGTATATAAATACACTGAAGTGAGGTTTTGTTTTGGGGTTTACTCACTGGAAGTGTTTGTTTGGCCAGAGGAGACTCTGGGCAGCTACTAAGAAGCCCCTCTGGCTTTGAGACTTTGAAAACCCAGATGTTGGTGCCTCTGTCTCTGGTAACTATGTATATGTGGTCAGACAGTTATCTGTCTATTGATCTGTGATGTATATATTGCTTACGGTCAGACAGTTGGAAGCCCTGTCTATCAATCTCTCTGAAGTTCAGGGTGCTGACTTTTTCCCTTGAACTAAGTGAATGATAAATGTGCTTGATTAAAGTGGATTTTTGACCCCTCAAAAGTTGTTTTCCTTTTATAAAAGCAGATCTAAGAACCTGTGCAGCAGGTCCTACTGTGTATGCCAGGGTCCTTACTATTTCAGCAAACTCCTCCCATGTGACTCAGACTTCCATGTGACGGGTCACACGAGTCTATTCATGAATGGAAAAGATCTTCCCATTCCAATTACCATTATAGCTGTTTAACATTGGCACTAATGACTGAAATAAGGGGACAGGGGGCATGTCTACCAAATCTGCAGATGACATGAAGCTGATAGTGACAGCTAACACACTAGAGGACAGCATCAATATTCAAAGTGATCTTGGCAGTCTGGAATACTGGACCAAATCTAAAAGATGAAATTTAATAGATACGTATGTAAAGTCTTATACTGAAGTTCAAATCCCCCTGTACTCTGCTCAGATCAGACCACATCATGAAATTTTCATTTAGTTCGCAACACAATATTTTGGGGATGACCCCAATGACCTAGTGTCCAGAAAAGAGCCACCTGGATGATGAAGGGCCTTTATTCCATCCTATATGAGAACTGATTAATGAAACTGAGGATATTTAGCTTGGAGAAGAGAAGACTTTTGGTTGTGACATGATTGCTGTGTAAATGTTTGGAGTGCTTTATGAATAAAAAGAAATTGTATCCTGCTTGGCATCAGAGGCCAGATCTATAAAAAATGGGTGGGAATTTCAAAGGGACAAATTTAGGATTCATGTAAGGAAGATAATCCTAATAATGATAGCTTTCCAATAGGCTTCCTCAAGAGTTAACTTAACATTGGAAATCTTCAAGTAAAAATTGTATGACCACTTGTCAGAGTGAATTCATTTTCGGGTATTCACTGGACTGAATGATCTCAGGGGTCTTTTCAAATCACAAGATTCTATCAGTTTTTAGTAAAGTATGAATTCCTTCACCACTCCCATCTTGCTTTTGTCACTGCTAAGTAGATCAGGCCTGCACAACATACCGCCGAAGGATGACAGCCTGACGATAGTTGGTTGCCACGTGTCATGTGGCAGTCTAAAAATATGCTACTTTCCTTCTTGAATCATGCTCAATGATACAAAATAGCCTTTTAAGGTTCCTCTCTAAGACGGGAAGTTGAAGAATAGGGATTGACTTTCATCAACTTAGTAGTTTCCTAACTAGCACCTCGCTATTTCAATGAGATCAAAGATATAAATTAAAGAAAAAAAATTTCTTGTTCATTCTTTAATCTGAGTGCCATGTTAACCCTGTGAAGCAGGTACTATTATTTTCACTCATTTCACAAATGAGAAAACTGCAGCTCAGAGATGTTGTGATGATATAAGACTAATACAGAAACTACAAATGACATGCACAGTGTGTATTATAAGAGAGATGTGGACAGAATAAAAGAGAGAGAGTGAAAAGAAGAGAGAGAGAGACAGACACAGAGACAGAGACAGAGACAGAGACAGAGACGGAGAGAGTAGCATCTTATTGTGGAAATATAGAGGAGACCAAAGAAGGCTTCAAGGAGATGGCACCTGAGGTGGTTCTTGAGAAATTCGCAAGCAGAGAAATATAAGGGAAGCATATTTCAGATGAAAGTAACAATAAGATAAGAGATACAGATGAAGGAAGCATGGGGTCTGTTTTGGAAATATTGAATGCTTCGATGGGACTGGTATAAAATGTTTGTGTAGAAGAGTAGTGGGAATAGAAATCTGAAAGCTAAATAAGTACCATAATGTGCAGTCCTTGAATGTCAGGCTGAAGAGTTCAGAGCTAAAAAAAATAGTTGAAAAGAACGGCATCATTGATGATTTTGGACAGCAACACAGAGTCGAGTATGATACAGCATTGTGCTTGATGTCAGGATGATCTGGGATCAAATGTCGCCTCAGAGAATGCGACTCTGGACAAACACATTTGAGGTTTTACCCCTAATATACGTACATTTGCTAATTAAAATTCCATGCATACACTATTGCATTAAACAATTATATATGATATAAAACTCATAAAAGTGAAAATGTTAAAGAATGAGAAAAAGTTGACAATGTTTTAAAGATAGTAGTGAGTGTTTAGATTTTATTGAGAAGAATCACTCTGGCAGCTGTGTAGATGGGAGATTGATTTGAGGCAAGGAGAGCAATTAGAAGGCTATTACAGTAGTGTGGATGAAACACGATAAGGGCCCTCCTAGGTGGAAGGAGGTTTTGTGAGTAGGGAGAAGGGGAAAAATGAGAAGTGATGTGGAAACAGAAATGAAAAGATTCAGAGACTAACTGGATATGTAGATTGACAGGGAGAGTGAGAAATGATAGAAAGATGGTAAAAAAGAAAAAAGGTTGTGAACCTGGGTCCCTTCTGCTGTCCTCAGTAATAAAAAAGTATGAAAGAGGGGTGAAATTTTGGGGAAAGATAATGAGATGAGATATGTGATTGGTCTAATGCTTGCTCATTCCTCTGTCCCCCCAGAAGAAAATTGGAGAGGCAGTGCTATACTCATTAGCCACTGGTCCTGAGCCCTCACTCAGGATATGTCTACTATAATAACTCATTATGGTGGGGGAGGTGGTGGAGAAGGGAGCTAGAAGAGGGTCAGGGAAGATAGGGCAGCAGTTAGTTCCTGAGCAGTTGATACCAGGAGCAAAGTTTGGTAGTTTAAACAATTAAAGGAAAGGGTAAAATGCAGGGAGGGGAGTTTTCCAGGAATTAGAGTAGATGTGATTGGGTTGGGAATAAACTTTACTACTTGCTCTTATAGGGATGGTGGGACAGAACTCATCTTCACATCCTCAGGCTGATTGATCACATGATCACAAATCCCTTAGGGTCAAGTCATGGACCCTAAGGATCGCCTGCTCCCCTTTTGGAAACCACTGCCCCACAGGCTATCTAATCCAACCTTTTCTTTTACAAATAGAAAATGAAGCCCGGGAAGAGCTTGTGACTTGTCCAAAGTCACGCAAGTAGGCAGAACTTGACCCCAGATCTTTTGACTTGAAATGCCCAAGAAGTGGTCATCTGGCCTCCATTTGAAGATCTCTAGTAAGAGAGAAGATACTGCCCCAGAGCCAAACTCATTCACTTTTGGAGAGCTGTAAATTTTAGGAAGGGGCTGCTAAGTGGTGCAATGGATAGAGTGCTGGGCCTAGAATCAGGAAGACACATTCCTAAGTTCACATCTGGCCTCAGACACTGACTAGTCATGTAATGCTGGGCACACTTACTAGCTATGTAACCCTGGGTAAGTCACTTAACCCTGTTGGCTTCAGTTTCCTCATCTGTAAAATGAGCTGGAGAAGAAAATGGCAAAGTACACCAGTATCCTTGCCAAGAAAACTCCAAATGGGGTCACAGAGTCAGACCCAACTGAAATGACGGGACAGCAACAACATTTTAGGAAGTTTTTGGGTTTTTTTTTTCTCATATCAAGCCTAAACGTTTCTCTCTTTAACCTCCACCCACTTCTCTTAGTTCAGCCTTCTGGAGCCAGACTGAACAAATCTAATCCTATATGACAGTTCTCCTCCGTGCAGAACACTATCATGGGACCTGGGCAGAAACATTAAAAAGGAGAAGAAACAGTTGCAGCTTTTACAGAATTTCTATTCCTGAAGAGAAGGGGGAGCTGGAGGCATGAGGAGGTAGAGAGCGTTCACTAGAGGAATCAGAAAAGGCTTGATGAGAGATTAGCACCTGAGCTGAGCTGACCAGGAGAGGTGAAGGTGAGGAGAGAGAGTGTTCTAAGCAGGAGAGACAACCAGGCCAAAGGGGAAAACGCAGAGTCCTCGGAGGGACCTTCTGCCCAGCACAGCACAAATCACTGGACAGGATGCCAGTGCCTAAAAAGGGAGGGAGTTTAGGTTCACACAGTAAAACGTCTCCCTTCTCACTCCAGACGCTGAGCCCTTATCTCAGGCCTCCATACTCTGCCATGCTATTCAAAGATAAATGCCCTGTCCGAGGATTTTACAGGAGGAGGACTCTGGTGGCAGAAGCCACAGCAGCAGCAGCAAGCTCAGTCCCTGATGGCTTTTTCATCAGAAAATGACCAGCTGCAATAGCTCTGCTTTTAGCCCTTTATTATGTGGCCTCATCAGAAACCACCTCCCAACAGGTCACCATTTCTTAATTAGGCAGGGGGAGTTTTAAATGTCATCTCTTTGCACTCAGCAGGCACTAGGTCAGACAGAATCTTCCCAACCTCCAGCTTGTGTTCACACAGCTTCCAACAGTTCACAAAGCCAAAGGAGGATCAGAAGCCTATCTGCCAGCCAAAAGGGGGAGGGAGAGGAGAGAGAATTTGACAGAAGGTTATAATCAGCTGCATCTGAAAAAAAAAAAACAAACCCCACCCTTCTCATCTGTTTTTGAGCATCCATGTTTCAACAAGATGTTCCCATTTCTTGAAATCCGGGTGAAGGAAAAGGTAGACAAGTGGCATGTTTGTGGTTTAATTAAGACTCAACTAAGGATCCAACGTAACTCAGCTTATGGGACGCCTGATGGACCCTCCCTCCTTCTCTACATGTGACATGCTCAGGGAGCAAGAGCAGGCCCAGTGGAGAAACATGGTGGAGAGGAGGAAGGCCAGGGTGTGGGAGATGCAGCACGGTGTGTGGCAGCTGTTCACAGCAAATACTATTCTAGCTCATGGCTATGTATTCCAACTCTGTTGGAAAATTACCTCCAAATAACAGATCATGAAAGAGCAACCCTGACAAGCCCTATAATTTAGTCCCAAGAGGAAATTCTTCATTCATCAAGTGTACGGGAGCCTAAATTAGTTCTTTACCCAAGTGTGCCCTGCTTGGCAATTTTAACCAAGTGTGAGCCCTACCTTGGGGATAAACTTTGCCAGAAGCAAGAGTGCCCAAGCTTCCCACTGGTGCCCAGCTGGGTCAGGTCACAAATTGTGTGCCATTGTTCAGAACCTTGACAGGTTCTTGGGAGATGATCTTATTTTTTGGTTTTTGGTCTCTATCTCTCTCTTTTTTTTTTTAAACTGCACATTTTTGGGGGTTTGTGGGGAATGACTGAATCTGCTTCTTCTCAGTCTGAGGTTGCTGGATAAGTGCTGCACAAGGCGACTGAATACACACTTGCCAGAAGTACTTGGTGGAACAGGAGCTAAATGTAGCTTCTAAAAGAAAAAAATGTATTTCCAGTTTCCTGCTAAGTCTTGAAAGTGTTATAAAAAAGTAGAGGTTTTTTTTGAATTGACCCATACCCTGAAGTCCATTGCCACAACTGTCGGAGTCATTGGATAAAAGCTCCAGGGGGCCAAGGGACAGATGGGTGTGTTTGGGCAGATAGCGTTCTTTCTTTCGGTTGGTTTTTCATTTCTTTGTGGACATTTCTTTTTTTTAATTAGGAGGTCAGTAAATCCTCCAGCAACACAAAACATTTCAAGGAGTCTAAAAATATGCCAGTATTTTTCTTTGTACCTAATCAACATGTTGCCTTAAAGAAGGTGTTTTTATACTCCTTTTATTAAAGAGGTGTGAAAATAGTGCTGGGTTCAAACTCTGCATAAGCTAATTTGGTACATTCTGATTTTGTGCCATTTCTATCTTTTTAACTTACAGATATGACCTAGGAGATTGAAATATTTATGTGCAGATTAACAGTTTTCTGATTTCAAAATCTATATGATAATCTGAAAAAAAAGATAACATTTTTTTCATGTCTGTCCTTGAGCAGAAAATTTCCCGAATCATTAAGGTTTTATTTCAGTCTTTTAACTTATTATTGCATTTACAATGGAAGTTACCGTTTTAAAACTTGGGGGGGAGTTTACATGTCAAATTATCCATTTTATTTTTGTCTTAGATTTTTGAAGTGCATAATCCCTTTATTTTTATTAAGTGCTATTTTTTTTTTTTTTTTTACTTTCTGATGATTTTTTACCATGGTCCAACTTGCCATAGTGGACAGATTTCTGAGTTGGGGCAGGAAAATTTCAGTTCTAATATTGCATCTAAACAAACAAAAATGAGTATACAGTCACCAGAATTGTGTCCCTGGCTAGCCATAAGATGAAAAGGTCAATGAAATTTGCCATTATCTGTTTTTCAACCAATGTAAAAAAGTGCTGATAGAGCAAAACAACCCATGACCTAAAAGGCAGCTGAGTGCATAGACTGCATGCGCTTGAAGTGAGAAAAAACTGAGTTCAACTGTAGCCTGTGTGATCTCAGGGCAAGTTACTTAACTTTGATCTGCCTCAGTTTCTTCATCTGTAAATGGGGATAATAATAATAATAATAATAATAGGACCTGCCTCCCAGGATGGTTGTGAAGATCAAATGCCTTGACATATAATATGCACTTAATCACTTGGTAAATCTAAAGGAGTCCATGCGCTGTTGGGGAGGGTTAAAACATTTACACAGATGAGTAAACTTACAATACGAATCTAGAAAGATGGAGGGAGTGGGAAGAAATAGCTGTGTAGCTCAGGTGGGATTGGCCCCTGAGGTGAGCCTTGAAAGAAGTCTAGAATTCTGAAAGGCCAAGATGAGGAGAGAGTGCATTCCAGGCACAGAGACAGGTTTTGTAAATGAACCAAGAGCTCGGATGTAATGTTGAGTGTAGAGACCAGCTCTCAATGTAGTTTGCTTGGAATGTATAGTGGAGGAAGGTGAACAACATACAGTAAGCCTGGAGAGGTAGATTAGAACCAGAAAGTAGAACACTGTAAAATCCATGGTTGAAACACACAAACAAACAAGCAAAAAGTTTGGATTCTATCCTAGGGCAGGGGTTTGTAACCAGAGGTCTGTGAACTTAAAAAAAAAAAAAAAAAGATAACTGTTAATATAGAATTTGTTTCTTTTGTAATCTTATACATTTATTTTTAAAAAAATATTTTATTTATATCATTTTGAAGTCAACAAAATTTGGCCTTGAATTTCTCCCCTCCAATCATATTAAAAAAAAGAGAATATTTTAAAGGAAAAAAAGGGGACAAAGAGGAAAACAGCAATCAGCAAAACCGATCAATGCATAAAAATAAATCTGAAAATACATGTCAGTGTTCCACACATTTGAAACCGCCATTTCTACGAAGGAGTGGGGAGGATGTCTTCTCATATCTCTTATTTTTGACCATGCTATGGCCTTGTCATTTTGCAATATTCACTTTCGGTTGCTTTGTGGTGGTTGTGGTGGTGGTGGTTGTTTTTTCATTTACATTGTTGGGGTCATTGTGAAATTTTCTTGACTCTGTTTACTTCCCTACATTTGATCACATAAATCTTTCCGTGATTCTTTTTATTTATCATATTCGTTGTTTCTTATGGCATGGTAACACTCTATTCTTTCATCTGCTACAAATTATTTAGACATTCCTCTACTCAATGGGAATCTACTTTTGCTCTGTTCATTTGATTTGATGCATTTTAAAACATTCTTCTAATAATAGGTTTGATACAACTGCCTAAGAGGTCCATGATACAAACAAGGTTAAGGAACCTTATCTTATCTTATGTTATCTTAAAGATATCATGGTGAGAAATACACCAAGAAATACATCTATGCCTCCAGAAGACTATATTGTTTAACTATGAGGAAAATATTCTAGAGCAGATAAATAGGAGGCAAAAAGACAAATTGGGAAATTATTTGTGTGGTCCAGGTTGGAGGGGTTGTCTCTGCCTATTAGAATATAAGCTCTTTGACTGCAGGGACCATCCATTTTTTTGTTTTTTGATCCCTGGGGCTTAGCACAAATATTTAACTTTTTTTTCCATGCATACATTCTTCACACATGCAATTATTTCAGATTTGATCCTTATAATATCTTATAAGGTGGGTGCTATTCTTATCTCCATTTTTAGATAAGAAAACTGAGGCAAACAGAGGTTAAATGACTTGTCCAGGGTTACACAGCTAGTAGGTATCTGAGTGAGATTGGAACTCAGATTTTTCTGACTCAAAATCCACCACCATCTACTGCACCACTTTACTGCCAAAGGAAGATGTGTTGCTGAGGGTCCACAGTAAAATGAGAATCTCCAAGTAGCAACGGCTCATGGCTAAATCCTTGTGGCTAAGCATGTCAGGGAATTATAAAAGAAGAAACAACCTGTCCTAGAAAAGATGTCAAGGGATGAAATGTCTTCTGAAGATTCTTTTTTGAGCACCTGAAGATGAGACATTAAAAGGAAGAGCCTGGCTTTTAATCCGCACTTGGATGGGCTTCTGATTTTCCAAGCCTGAACTTTGTGCTTTAGCTACAGTCACATCCTGGAATCTCCCTCATTCCCTGTGGTCTTCTCATCCTGGTACATCCCTCTGCTATGCCAGCCCCCTTCTCGCCCCCTTCTCCTTCCTGCCGCTAGGGAAAACCATTTTGGGGAGAGGCCCAGTCCTGTCAACCTTCATTCCCCTCCTGGCTGTGCTTCCGACTTTCTGAGCTTTTCAATTTGCCCCCACAGTGGCTATCTTGCTCCCTGTCTCAGCCTGCCTGCTCCCTTTTATGTATAATCTTACCTAAATAATTACAGAAATACATTACAGCACAGAAATACGATGCAAAAATATATTAAAATATATCATGCTCAAAATACTAGAACTATCTTTTGTATTTGTATCTCTAATACTTAGCATAATGTCAGGCATATAGTAAGCACTCAATAAATGATTTTGCCTTGTCTGGCCTCCCTCAGTCATTCAAGCTAGAGTGTATGTTCCAGAGGGTATAGTGACAGAGGTGGGCAGTGGAGAATAGTGACTGAGACAGACTTGGGTTCAACTGGATAGTAATAAGAATGTGGCAAGATTTAGCAGGAGAGAGAGGTTTTTACTCTGAGCAACAGACTGAATCTCTTAGCATTCAGGAAGCAGGGGGTGGAAGTTTGCTCAAAATGGGACAAGGAAAGTACTGTTTGTTAGGGGAACTCATCTAATTGTGAAGTGAAAGGTGACCGTCTGATTCATCTCTACTGACTCGCCTAGCTGGATTTCATAGTGCCAGAAGATGTGGATTTGGCAGATAGGAATGGTCGACAATATGCGGTGATAGACAGCGCCTGTACAGTTGACAATGAGAGCCTGAAGGGTGATGTGGCATGGGAGTTTTTATCCCTAGTCCCTTTGGAGAGGCATTAGGATAGTGATGTAGAATTTCTTCTTTGCTGAGTCTTTTGGTAAGAAATCATTTTCAGGGAATAATTATTTATTTTGCAAATAGATGGTGCTTTTAAATAAATTTTCTAAATAATGAGATATCCTCATGTATTTAACAACATAGAGTTTGTTTGATTCTTACAAATTTCATTTAGGAACACCTACTTAGCCAGAAAAATATCAATTATTTAAAAACTAGATACGCTCATGACCAAATTTAGGTGTCTATAAGTTTAAAAAAAATCCAAACAGGAAAAGTGGAACATAGGCAAGAGGCCAGGTATGGTCATAGGGTCAGATTGCTAAATCTGAATTAGTGGTTTCATGAAAAACCTTGCCTGCCTACCTACAAATCCTGGTCTTGAAAAGGATTCAACACCTTGCAATGTAGACAAGGAGGATTTATAGAGAAGTTTTCATGACAAATGCCAATTAGAAAATCTCTGTGATACACAATCACAGAATATCTCTGTGACAGGTGGAGATCAACCAGTTCTAAGAGCATGTATTGAAGTCACTCTTGGTTAATAACAGAAAGACTTCATGATCCAAATAAGAAGCTTCATCAAAGGATTGAAGATCCTGAGCAAAAGGCAAATCAAAGTCATAAACCTGAGGAATCACAGGCTCTCAGAGGCCTATGGAATCTTGGGAGTCAAAGAGCCCAATAGTACCTCACTGAGAATGCCACCTACAATATTCTTTAAAAGTGATCATCCTATCTTTCCCCTAAGATCACAAAAGGGGAATTTACTACCTCTTGAAGCGATCTACTTCTACTTTTGTATAGCTAGACTTGTTAGAAAGTTTTCTTATTCCTTAGAGTTAAAATTTTCCCTTTTCATAGCATTATCCACCAAGTATAAAAAGAAATAATGCAAAGGCTATATATACTCTGGTGCAAGACTTGGAGCCAAGGAGACTTGAGTTCAATTCTCCCTTCTTAAATGCTAATTAGTTTTGTGACCCTGGACGTCATTAAACCTCTATAAGATTAATTTTCTCATCTATAAAAATGAGAACAATAAAATATTAGGTAAATTTAAATAATTTAATTAAAATAAAATATTAGGTAAGATAAATATGTAAAAACATATTTCATATGACTATTGTTGGGTTAAAACATGAGTGGTATACAAAAAGTACCTGGTAAAGTCTAAAACACTACATAGATCCTAGATAATATTTATATATTTACTTGTACAGTTAAAACTATTTTAGGAAAAAAGATACTTTTTTAAAGACACTTTGGCAATACTATTTGCTCTATTTTCTAAATAGTGTCTACTTGTGGTACATAGGCATTAGGGACTCATGTTCATGAGATTCCTGTCAAACTGCTAAGAGCATCTCATATGACTACGTAGAAGCATTTATTCCTCAAATATCCTTCAAAACTCGAGTGGCTACATGACTCAGGAGATAGAGTACTGAGTCTAGATTCAGAAAGACTCTTCTTCCTGAGTTCAAATCTAGCCTCCGACACTTACTAGCTATGTGACCCTAGGCAAGTCATTTACCTTAGTTGCCTTATGTGTAAAATGAGCTGAAGAAGGAAATAACAAACCACACCAGTATCTCTGCCAAGACAACCCCAAATGCGGTCATGAAGAGGTGACATGACTGAAAAACAACTGAACAACAATACTTCAGTAATACGGAATCACAGTCTTGGAGTTGGAAGAGACCTCAATGAGTATCTGGCTTAATCCGTGCCTCAACAAGAATCCCCTCTACCATGCACCTGAAAAGTGATATACCCACGTTTGTTTATAACTCAATTCAATCCAAATTAATTTGGCAACTCTTATCACACATAACGTACAAGGCCAAAAGCAGCTTGGCATACTGGGAAGAGCTACTTGTAGAGAATAATAATAGCTAGCATCCATATAGCACTTTAAGGTTGTTGCTAAATGTTTTTCATATACTATCTCATTTGATAGCCCTATGAAGTAGGTGCTCTTATTATTCCCATTCTACAGATGAGAAAATTGAGACTAGGAGGCATGAAGTGTGCAAGATGACACAGCTAGTGTCAGTTGAGACTTCAAGTCCTCCTGATTCCAAGGTGTCCTATCCAACGGGCCACTTAATTGCCTCAAATGTAGTGTCAATGACTTGTGTTGGGTTCTTCTTCAAACACGTATTTTGAGTAAGTCGTTTATTAGGCTATGTGTCCCAAGTAACTTTCAGTTGCAGTGCACTTTAAAATGCTATTTAAATGTTGTTATTGTTATGTTACATTGGTAGAGGGAGGTTCCTCAATCATCACTCCCAATAGCAATGAAAGTAGAGGCTCATTTCTTTAAAAATGTGCATGGAAGAGTATTAAATAGCTTAATGTATTATTTCTTCATAAAGTAACAAAAAGTAACTAGAATGGTTTATTAAATTAGGTACATTTTTAATAGATAATTCAACATATTCTCATGGGAATGTTGTGTTTCTCTTGGATCAATTGAAATAAGTGACTTTCGCAAATGTATTTTAACTTTAATATTTTGTGTATGGCTGGACAGCCATTGGGATACACACACCATACATACATACCTCACTTCAAGGTGTCCATCCCCAGTTTATTATGAATACATGCACTCATTCATTCATACAACAAACTATCTTAACCAAATGAACCATTTGGACTATTATGAATACCCTAATTAACTACAAAAGACATATGGAGAAAGAAGCTATCTGCATCTAGAGAAACAACTGATAACTAGAGGCATATATAAAATGATTGTACATGTATGTGTATGTATATAAATATACACATACATACATACACATACATACACGTATTTGTATCTAATGGTGACCATCTGTGCTGTGGGGGAGGAAGGAAAGAAAGAAATGTACATGATAACTTTTTATATATTTAAAAGAAATAGTAAGTTGTGCATCATAGACTTGCAGTTTCATGTGCAGTCATCTTTATATTATACAGTGCTACGGAAACGCTTGTTTTATTCCATAAATTAAAAATAAAATAAATAAACCATTAAAAGTGCCTGCTGTGTACAAGGTACCATGCTAGGTACTTTGCAGATACGAAGATAAATAAGATATAGTCAAGGATGTAATAGAGATAAGAAACATGTATCCTTCTTCCTCCAGAAAATAATTTCAATACAAATTAAAATATGATAAATGCATAGAAGTATAAACACAGTGGTAGAAGTTCAATTCTTTTATTTAAATAATATGACTTTACCGCATCAACTTTTCAAGTTAAATTGAGGAGGCAAAAGAAATGCCATTTTCTCTCTGATCATACACTTCAAAAATTAGTCGTTTGTAGGTATCAAGGAAACAAATATTCTTTTTTCTATTGGTGGGAATTTTTAGTAGAAACTCTAACAATATATCGCTGCATTAGGTTGGTTTCAATGGCACTCAGAATTCTGGAGGAAAACTTGTAGCACATCTGGAGACTTTGTTGAATGCCCATATGTTAGGTTCTCTTGAAGAAGAGGAGGAAGGGGAGGACGAGGACGAGAAGACAGAAGGAGAAGAAGAGAGTGCTGTTAGAAGTAATTTATTGTTAAATGTTTAAAAAGAACACAGCTGGTGTCAGATTCTAGCCCTGACCCATTGATAGCTCATGAGCAGTCATTTAATAACTGCCTGAATGACCTCCCATAATGGAGTATGAAAACACTACCCTTGACCTCTGAGAAGCACAGGCACATTTTCAAGGCTCGTCTCCTTTTTTGACTGTTTTCTGGCTCTCTTGCTAATGGGACACAAAAGGAGAAACAAAAGAAAATTGAAAGAAGCAGTAACAGAGCTTTCTGAATGAAGAAGTTCTTTTAACTGCTCAAGGATGGAATTTGAAAGAATAAGTATATTTATCTTCCTTCCCCTTTCCCCCATTTTAATACCTTAACTCCTGATTTTGGATATCTAGAGTATATCTTCTATCTAAACTCCTGATGGGGAGTGTTCACCAATAGTGGGCTTTGTTTAAAGAACTGAAAGAAAACTGTACAATCATTTTAACTTGCCAGTCTCAGTCAAAGCTCCTGCAAGAGGTAGCAGGAGAAGGAAATATCATTATTGTTCCTGATGCTGCTACATGATGCTTGAGATTGTAAGGTAAAAACAGAAGGAAGTTAAAGTTAATCTACTAGGGATTCAGGTGGATGGTGTTGGTAATATCAAGCACTCCCAGAAGGATGTCTTCTACCCATTGGAGCGACTTCACTGTTGCTTTGAGTTTACTCATTGTAAGAGCAGCAGGTTAAAATGTTTAAAGGAAAAGGGAATTTTGGAACCCTTATGCAAGGTGGCATGAATTAGCCTGGACTATTTTTAGTGTCTGGTTTCTTCAGAGGCTATACCAGTGTTATAGCTGTGAGGAGAATTTATAGGAACAACAGGGAACCTTACTGACGATTGGTAGGTGAAGTTTATTGAACTAAAATTCCATTCTCGGCAGACCAGCAACTGAGGAGACGACACATGGTACCTTCCTCACTAACTCTTTCAAAAGAAAGAAAGAGAGAGGTATCCCAGGGTGCAAACTCGGTTAAAATGGGGGCATACGGCATCCATCATCTTTTCAACTACAAAACCAGATCTTTTCACTGAATATTGTTCTCTGACTTGCAGGTCAGATGGAGGACGTGTGGAAGCTCACAGAGGGAAGCCATCCACAGGTTCATGTGCAGTAGGGGAATTTCCTCCTTCAGGAACAAACTTCACATACCTCTGCCCTGTCATGGCATTCCACTCTCACAGCATGCGGGGGGATTTTAGGGACCCTACATGGCTCCTGACTGAGTCTACAAGAAGTGATGTTGTACACAGTTTCTATGCATAGGAAACATAAACTACCAGCTACTGAGTCAGTGATACCCTGCTTGTAATGTCTTCTCTGCCCCCAACCTTGTCATCCTCTAACCCATGCAGCTGCAACCACTTAGCCCCCACCTGTGGGTACAGTCCTGATCTAGGCTTTCTAACCAATCCCATTTCTAGCTAGAGGAAATTACATAGTTCTACCCTCACCATCAAGTAAACCATGGAGTGAGTCTTCTAACCTTGTGCCTAAATTCTGAACTGATCTTTTGCCTGGCTACCCTGTGTCCAGAACAAGGCCTTGGATCCCAAATCCATTAACAACATCTATGTCTTGATAGAAATCACAAAATTTCAGAATTAGAAGAGACCTTCCTAATCTCAAACAAGACATTTTCAGTGAGTGATCATTCTGCCTTCAGTGAGTGGGATCCCACTGTCCTCAGAGACAGCCCTTTCCACTGTGGGATCATTTTATGTTATATTTCCCACACACACACACACACACACACACACACACACACACACACACACACACACACACACACCCCAAGCCTAAATTATTCCCTTTGCCATTTCCACTTATTGCTCCCAATCTGGCAACTGGACCAAACAATAACAAATCTAAATTGCCTCCTATATGGCAGGACGTCAAAGCCATAGATAGCTATCTTTTTGTCTTTATATCTTCTCTGCCAGTTAAACATGTTGAAATCCTTGAGGCCTTCCAGCATCCTGGCTGCCCTTCTACTTGTGTTTTCTAGACTCTCGATGTCCTTCATAAAATGTTTTGTGCCAAGCTAAATATGACACTTCAGATATGGTCTGACCAGGGAAGAATAAAGCAGATTTATCATATTCCTTGTTTTGGGTACCATGGAGTGTTTAATGGAGACAAAAATTGCAGTAGGTTTTGATTTTGAAATTTCACTATTTTGTTTCACTTCACTCAAACTTTGAAATGTTTTGCTGTTTACAGTTGAACTGCCATTTCACCAGACACCATCATCTTGTAACTTGTGAAACTGATTTTTAAAATTTCAGTTGTCAGACTTAACATTTTATCTCCATTAAATTTCTACTTATGCAGTCTTCCTAGCATCTTAGCCTGCTGACATCTTTTTGGATTTGGACTTTGTTAACTAGAATAATATATTTTTATTTGAGACATTGACAAAAAATGTTAAAATAATAACTTTAAATCCTAATCTATGGAGCCTTCTTCTAGAGACCCTTTCTCACTGTCCCATGCCTCATTCTTACTTACTCTTTGGGCCCAGTCATTCAACCACTTCCATTTATCTCCATCTTTTCTAAAAGTATAACCATAGAGACTTTGTCAAATATATGACTGGAATTTAATTTAACTACATTTACACCTTTCTCCTAGTCTACCTTTCTAACAATTCTGTTATATTAGAAACTTGTTAGTTTGATGTGACCTTTACTGGTGGAGCTATCTTTGTGATGATTGCTTCCTGTTTAGACATTCACCAATCATCTTTTTAATGATGTATTTTGGAATTTCACTAGGAGGTAAAGTTTCACTGCACTTTCCAAATAAAATCCCCCATTTCAAATCTGTGGCTCCTCTCTTGTTCTAGAGTTGGTCTCTGAACAGGAGCCTTTATAGCAAAGATCTCTGTTCCTTGCTGCTGACCTCTCTGTTACTAACTACCTGCCTTCTTGATTGTCTACCTATTGTCTGCTGCCATCACCTTCCATGAAAATACCCCAAGTACCATCTGCCTATCTTGTACTCCTAGACATTCTTGGCATTTTTATTGCCTGCTTCATGACCTCTTCCAGTTTCCTACACACAGTTCTTTCTATTCAGGCTCATCTTACCACCTAGTGAATCAGATTTATGATGCTTGCTGTCTCACACAGAGTATAGCATAGGTGAGCCAAGAATTTTGGAGAAGGGTTGTTTTCTCTCCTAATAGTAAGTACTGTATACTTATTTCCCTACTTATGGAAGAAGTTTAGAGTTCAGTTTTTCTAGTTACATTAGAAGCACATTTCCCCAAAGGCCCCCTGATACAAATCATAATTTGAGTCATTTCCCTATAATCCTTTGATATTGTGTCAGTTACCATATTTATCATTAATCCATCAGGATTAACTTTCATAAGTAAGAACACTGTTAAGAGCTTGAACTTCTATAATGACATTGCTTTGGAGAGAAGGATAATGTCTTTTTCCAAGATGTAAGGTGAAATTTACATATTATCTCTCTTTCCTTCTTCATTTCTCTGCCTGGAAGAGATTAACAATCTTAGTTACCATTGGACTAACTAAGTGAATGGTCTTCAGCTTCTGGGCTATGGACTACAACTGATGTGGAAAACTTTTCTAGTGACCCATTTAGTCATTCCCACTCACTTTGTGTATTATCTCCTCCTCTTTGCTTTATCTTTTTAATAGAGGGGATTTATAAGTCTGAGAAAAAAGAAAGCATCTCTCATGCTAGTCTTGTAGAAAAGATGGATAGATATGGGCTAGACAATAGTAAAATTGATTGATTTCAGAACTGGCTAAAAAGTAGTCATTAGTAGCTCAATGTCAACTTGAAAGGGAGTATCTTGGGGAGTGGCTTTGGGATCTATGTTTGGCCATATATTCTTTAGCATTTTGATCACTGACTTGGATAAAAGTATATATGATGTGATTGTCAAATTTGGAGATGATATTTAAACTGCAAGGGATAGCTAACACATCAGAGGAGTAAGGACTCCAAAACATCTTGATGGTTTCTAGTATTGGGTAA
The DNA here is from genome assembly GCF_028372415.1 of Notamacropus eugenii. Lineage (NCBI taxonomy): Eukaryota > Metazoa > Chordata > Mammalia > Diprotodontia > Macropodidae > Notamacropus > Notamacropus eugenii. The sequence continues at coordinate 13,692,337 of NC_092880.1, forward strand.
AGCATAATAAAAGGAAATACAACAGGGAGGAATGTATAGCTTTACATTAAAAGTAGAGCATAGTGTTGGTATACTTATTCAGGAATTTGTCTGGAAAAAAAAGAATCAGAGAGAATCAAACACTAGGAAAGTACCGGAAAGGTCTCATATAGATGAAAATATTTATTATAGTGCTTTTTGTAGTATTGAGGAACTGGAAAGAAAATAGCTTCCTATTAACTAGGGGAATAACTAAGCAGATTTTGCTACACAAATGTAAAGGAAGACTATTATGCTATGATAAATGATGGAAATGAAGGATACAGAGAAGTATGGGAAGACATGAACTGATGCAAAATGAAATAAGCAGAACAGAGGTGTTTACATACACATACTTATATACATACAACAACCATGTAAATGGAAAGGACAATAACAAACACCAAAATGAAATGCTGTGAAACTTTTTTGATTGATTTTGATCCCAGAGAGGAGAGATAAGAAGAAACTTCCCTTCTTCACTGAAGAGGTGGGGTAGTACCGGTATGGAACATCACATACACAATCCAACTCAGTTGGTGGACTGGTTAGTTTTATTGAACTATTTTTTTCTTTAACTTTTTTATTCTATGAAAATACTTTCTGAATAAGAGAAATGTAGATTAAGATATTAAGAAATGAAGATAATATAAGAGCAAATTATATCAATTAAAATTGGTTAGTTTTATTGAACTATTTTTTCTTTAACTTTTTTATTCTATGAAAATACTTTCTGA